>NC_079368.1:25832355-25869855 GCF_021018895.1 Seriola aureovittata | reverse complement strand
GCACAAAGGGACTAAAGACATCCTCTGCTTGTTTATTTCACAGAGTTTTCTTAAGTTTTTATTGCCTCAGTTGCTTGTTTTTTTGACTTTGCTGTTGTCTGAGTGATTAGACTATTGAAAATTGCACAAAAAGACTACTGAGATAAGAGACAAGCACGCCTTCTGCTTGTTAGTCCCATGGTGTTTGCTCGAGAGCTTAGGGAGCTTTGGCTGGGTCGGGAGCTGTTTTTGTTGTGGGCCTGTAAAGCTCATCGAGGCAGTGTATAATATTCGGATGTACAGATTAACTTGATTTGTATGATGCTGTAGTTTATATGATGTCGGCTCTTAAAACCACAGGTTAGCCTGCTTGAACATTTGTTCTTGAACATTCACAGAAACTTGCCGCAGTTATTTTACCTGTCGATCTTGCTTTCTTTCTCACTTGTTTTGTTTGGTAGTTGTTGTGGTTGATGCATATTCAACCCAGTTTAGGAGAAGAGTCATGAAATTGCCCGCGAAATCCTGGGCTATGATAGTGACACACCTTATCAAATAAAACACACTGGCCCAAAAAGACTTGTTCCCATACACAAATAAAATGTGCAAAGTCAAGCTGTTCATATGTGTGAGGGAGCTAACAGGAAGCCAGATGTCTTGCCCAGAGGAAGTTTCTAAGGTGTATGCTCTCTACTGGCTCAGCCGGAGAAGGACTCTCTCACTCAGTGTGCCTCAAAATGTGCAATCCTGCAGAGGCCCTGTGTTCCCATTCAGTAACTTTTTTGAATAGGGCAACATCTAGGAATAATAGTTTTTTTTTGCATACATCCATGATGCTGGCCCATTCAGATGCATTGCAAGCTGCATCATTATATCTGTCTGAATCGGATGGTTGTTCATTTTGTACTTATGGAGGCACGGTAGTTAGGAATTTACAGCTCCAGTTGTTGGCCACTTTTCTTAACTTTGAGGACTCCAGAGTGGTCTTTATCTTTTTTGCCCTCAGTGAACCACCACTATTTTACCTATTCTGCAGTAGTTTTACTCAGTAGTTACAGCAGATATGGAAAAAAAAGGTTTGATGCTATGCATTAAATTCTCAAGGTTTCTGCCAGGAAGTTGTGATTATGTCATATGTGTTGCTGCAGAGTCGAATGGTTATTCTCCAACACAAGCTGCAGTTTGCTGCCAACGTCTGTGAGTTACAGTGACAATAATCACCTTGACCTCTCTGAACCCGAACCTTAACTGTGTGTGCGTGCGTGTGAAACATTATGTGGGTGTGTGTCTACTGGTGTTTGATTAATGACTCCAAGATCACAATAGTACATTAAAACCTGGAATGCGCACAAACACCCCCTTATATATGCCTCTCTTTCTGTGTGTCTCTCTAATCATTTTGACCAAGATGAATTGGTGATATCTGATCTTCTTCCTTCACTAATGACCCCTCTGGCCCTCTTTGGCTGATGATGGGGTCTGTGTGTATTTATATTTGTGTGTACGTGTGTCCTTCCATGATAGAGATGCCTGTTGTAGGAGCTCTGCGCTCTAACAAAATGATTGGTGGATTTCCTGCTTCAGTCTCTGATAAATTAAATAACAGAAATGAGATTTTACATCTGCCAAGCCGGGCCCCCGTTTTTTTTTTTTCCGCCCATCTCCTGTGCTAATTATTTTTATTAATGGCCTCACTGAGTGCATTTGAGATGTCCACAAGCCTCTTACGTTTGAGTGTTCTGTTTTTTTTTTTCCTCCCAGCTTTTGCTTCCTGTGTGATTTTATAGAAGCTCTGAGGACAGACAGAGAGAGAGAGACATAAAGACAGGTTTAGATGACAGAAAGAGAGAGCGAGGCAACATGTAATTTTACTCCCAGTGCAGATGGTTTTGGGGATTATTTTGTGAGGCAAAGGGAACAAATGGAAAAAGCGAGGATAGAGCTTTTTTGGCGTAATGATCTTACTGAAAGCCCTATTAGTGCTGTGGAGAGAGAAAAAAAAGAACTTCTTAGACTTCTCTCTCATTCATCAAAGAACATAAAATCTAATTAGCTAACATTTTGGTTGTAATCAAGGAAGTGTAGAGACTTGCTAAACACCTGGTTCCTTTGATTCACATATTTATGCATTTCAGTAGCTGTTGGTTTTTCACACCTGTAATTTAGGATTGATGATGAATTATGATCATGTTACTGAAGATTTTGTTAAATCTCTAGAAACGCATCGTCCAGATTTCCTCCGTCTTTCATTCATTTCATTTGTGCTATACCTAACCTCTTTTTGTACATAAGGTCTTTTCTAACTTTGCAGAGATTTTTCTTTGTCTCACTGACATTCTCAAAACCGATTAACGCCTGCCACACATACACAGGTCCACATCCACACACGTATCAAGAGGTGGCAGTTTTAAGTGTAGAAGGTACAGTAGAAAATTATTTACTTTATTTGTTTATTTTGAAGTATTTCAAGATAAATAAAAAATCTTAAACTACAATATTTGTTTGTTTTAAGGCATTGGTCATTTAATTCATTCATTCAACCTTTATTTTAACTCAGAAAGATGTTTAAATAGAGACTTCATTTACAATATAGTGTTAAAAAAAGATCCTTATAAATTAATGAAACCCATTGTCTGTCACGCCTCACAGAGAGAGGGAGGGCCACCCAACCTTAGCATACAGCTCACAATGATGAGTATTATAATTATCACCGGTAATAAATCTTAGTGCAGAGTAATAAACAGCATCCAAGGGCTTCAGAGTCGCAACCGAAGCATGCATCTGTAAAATGTCACCATAATCCAAGACTGATAAGAAAGTTGCCTCATTAAGCGTCCCTCTACAACACAGAGCTTTTAGTCCTATAGAAAAAAAACTATTTGTTTTTCCTTAATATGCTCACCAGTTTAGTAGCATGATATTTAAAAGTTACCTTCTCATCAATCCAAATTCCAAGATAATTGCACTCTGTGACTTTTTCAATATTTGTGCCATTCTCAGTAGAGATGATGAGATCTTCATCATCAATATTTTTGGCTCTGGTGAAAAACCTGAATTGAGTTTAATCTGCATTAAGAACTAATTTATGGTTTTTGAGTAAAACTTGTAATTCAGCAAAGCAGCGCTGATTTAAAAAAAAAAACAAAAAAACAATTAATTTAGTTGACATTTTATGTCTCAGTTCTTGATATTTCTATAACTACAGGAATGTGATCAAGGGTATCCAGAAACAGTGTATGAAGTATACCCACATCTATTCAGACACCGGGAGTTCTCTATAATTCTTGGACTCCAAAAACAGGGAAATACATATGGAATACATTTAGTATTACCCTGAGTCCCAAGCTTATTTAGATAATGCAACTTACTTTTCATTAGGGGACCCTGCAGCTGCAGACCTCTGAGCAATTTTAAGACCTGACCCTTTGTTTAAGAACCCCTAATCTACCGAGTGCCCACTTATCACTGCCACTTGTGGGGTTTGAGGGCTGCAGAGACTTTCCAACACATTCGCGAATTTCATATTTAAATGGGGCGATAGTCAAGATGGTGGGGTCTAGAAACAGATTGCCTGTGTTGTAGATTTTGGAAAAAAAAAAAGAAAAAAAAGCATGTCACTGCTTTATCTAAAATCAAAGTAAAGAAATCTGGCCTCTCCTAAGCTCATGAGATAGAGAGGTTAATTGAAGTGGTTTGAGATAATGTTAAGGAAAATAACATTTAAAAACAGTATATCCTTCCCTTCTCTTCCAGCGAATGGCGAGATACCATGAGGTGACTGGTAATGACGCAGTTAAAGTCATGACAACACTTGCCAAACACCCACCACTTTTTTACATGTAAATGAAAATGAAAAAAAGACCACCTGAGCTCCTTATTCACATAGGCATACAGATGACAGATACAGTCTGACCATTACCCTTGCAGAAATAAAAGTACCAGTATAAGATAAGGGTTTGAAACCTGATCCTGATGGGAAAACCCTCTCCGCCTCTCTCCCAGTGCTAATCAGATCTCTACACCACCTTCTCACCTTCTGTCCTTCTCACTGAGCGACCAGTACACAGGTAGCGGCCCATACTGTATCTTCAACACATCAGGATAGACATTCATGTCTCCTCTCGCACTTGTTTGTGTGCGTCTTTTGTCCTTATATATATATGTGTGTGTGTGTGTGTGTGTGTGTGTGTGTGTGTGTGTGTGTGTGTGTGTGTGTGTGTGTGTGTGTGTGTGTGTGTGCATGCGTGTGTGTGCGTGCTTTGCATTCACATGCGTCCATTTGTGTGTCTGCACTGTGTGTGTATATCTACCTGCGATTATCTTGTCCCTTGTAGCACCACCCGCTTTATCTGGAGACAAAAAGAGAGACCACGGCACCTCCGTTCTTTACATATGGTAATTCTCCTCTTTCACCCACACGCCTCCCCACGATCCCTTACCTTGTCAGTCACGGCCTCCCGTGTACATCTGTGCGAATACAGGATCGAGTGAGACACCTGTGGGAGACTGTGCGAGTGCGAGGGAAGAAAAGGAGCAGCTTTGGTCTCGGTTACGAAGTGGGAGGAATTATTTCAGGCTTCCAGAGTGATGCAAGTCAAACTCCCATTTATTTTTTTGCATAGGCAATGTGAGGTGACTGGCATTCTGAGCACTTCCAAGTCTTAGATGGTCATGAAATTCTCTTGTTTGAATCATCACGGCAGAATATGAGCACTTTTAAATAACCAAATTCTGTCGTGTGTTGTTGACACAAGTGGAAACCAAGCTGAGCTAAGCTTTGTAGAAACCTGATAATAGACACAGCGGTCACACAAAGTCAAGTCAGTTTTGGATAAGCCCTGCATTGTGTGTATAGTTCCCAGTTGCAACTATGAAGTGTCTTGGATGTGCTACAGCTCTGATTTGCACTTTGGACTGATGGTGTCACCATAGCAATGGGAACTGAGGCGGGTATCGTGGTATCTTTCCCTCACAAAATAGAAACAAAATTTAAATAACATAACATAATCCTATAGTATAGTAGTTGAATCATCCAGTGACTCTTTTTGGTTCAATGTTGTGGAACATTAAGGATATGATTTAAAAATCTTTGAAATGAGAATTAAAAGTGGGGAAAAGTACTTCCTGAACAAGCGTCTCCTTCTACTTTGCAACTCTATTGCTCCTAATCGGAAATCTTGACAATGACAGCCTATCTTCCAGACTGTTGTGATTGTGTTGTGTTGTTGTATAAGAGGGACTGAGCTACTCAAATTGTGCATTTCATTATGTCCATCTGTATTTACCCATCTGTCAGCTTGTGAGATTATTCTTGTCATTCAATTTTCATTTGTCTTATTCTCTTATTTGTTTCCCCCCCTTCACAGCTCTCACATAGTTAACATGCATCTACATTTTCCGCCTTTTTTTTTTTCCAGCTATGAACCCAGTTGCAAGACCAAACCTCTTCCTCCTCTCTTTTCCCCTCTCATCCCTCTTTCCATTCATCTTTCAGCTCTTGCTTTCATCTGAGGTGCTTTACTCTAAATGCACTGAACGTTGATAGATGGGGCTTCCCTGCCCCTCCCTTTGAGCAGAACCTCAAGAATCGCTGTATGTGTGCATGTGTGCGTGTGTGCGTGTGTGTGTGCGTGCGTGCGTGTGTGCGTGTGTGTGACTCTGTGCTTGTTTACATTGCCCTTGTGGGAGCCTGTGTGTACTTTAACAGGTTTCACTTGCTGCTGGGCAAATTCTGACACACTTACTCCCCAGAGTATCACGGTGCTTTTTACAAGGTGAGGTTACTTAGCATAAAAGCAGCTGAAACAGAATGGTAACTACCTCACTGACACTGACAGTGACAATGACATGTGATTGTTATGCCCCCATATAGGATATGATGAAACCATTAGGGTACCCTCAAAGCTCAAGAGTTACTGTGTTAGTTTTTAACCTTAAGCTTGTGTTCGCTTTTTATTATTCTACTATTTATGGAACATCAGTTCATGTCAAACCCCTCAGGTATGATATCCCTGTCTTGCAGGCCATGGTTGTGTGACATAGTGGCATTTTTAAAGTATACACAACACTGGAGTTTCTGCAAAAAAGAACAGTGAGGAGGACTTAAACGAGGCGATCAGTTATTGTATCTACATGTGGCATGATCAGACTTCATGATGATGTGGTAACTGTAAAAGGCTGTAGCTCCCTCTTCTTTCTTTTGCGCATCTCTGTTTCTCTTTGAGCGTTTGTGTGTTTTCCCTCCATCTTGTTTGTTTGCTAAGCAGTTATTCACCGCCATACAGTCTAAGTGCTGTGAAACATAATGTGATGTAAACTTAGATAGTGTAATAGCGTGTTTGCTCCCCTCTGCCTGGCTTTCAGTAGGTAAATAAAGTAACTCTACAAGCAGTCGATTACAATGCGCAGAGCTGTACAGCAGATTTATGTGGGCTGCTAAGGGGAGCAAGTTAATAGACAGTCTTTGTCCGTCTGTATCTCCACTGTGACTGGTTGTGTGTGTATACATGTGTTTGTATAGAGAAGGAAAAAGGTTATGCCTGTTGGATGGTTTGCTGTTTAGAATCGCTCGGTCTTTTTATGTTCATAGCCACTGCCATGCAAAACTGTTTTCAAACCAGAGAGTCTTTTTGCCTTGGTGTTAATGACAGACTGACAGAAATATTTTTTGGTTTTACTAATGTCTATTAGGTTTGTTTAAAACTATTTTCAAACACCAAAGATTTATGGTATTGCTCTTTTTGTGTGGGTACTGATACCCAGGAACTACATTGTAGGAACTAAAAGATACATGTACAAGTATGTTGAAAGCAATTCATAGAACAATGCAGCTGTTTTTATTTATTTATAAATCCATTGAGAAATTCTATGGAGAAACAATTGAGTCAAGTGAGTTATTTCATCACTGTTGATGTTTCTTGAGAGGAAGAAATCGGAGCTGTTGCTCAGTGGTCAGTGAATATCAGCATATCACTGGGTTAAATTTTTGAGGTCCTCGGTCTAGGAGAGTCGAATCATTTTTTATTCACCTGGCAACTTAAATGTTGGAAGGAGTGTAACCATCACAATGCAGCTTGACAGGAGAACTACCCAGGCGCGATCCTCCTGACATCAATTCCATTAAGCGTAAAACAATGGAACCGGAGGTAGCCAAGCCCATAGGCCAACTCCCATGACCCTTTTCCATATCACGCTGTGACCCTAAAAACCAATGGAGCAGGAGTACACAGAATAGCACATACTAGGAAAATTCATAAGCGGTGGTGTTTTCTCCTTGAGGGGTAGGAAAGATGGTGGAACAGGCAGAGAGAGAGAGAGAGAGAGAGTAACATGTGTTGCTAGACACAGGGAGGGCAAAGACTCATAAAGTGGGTTATTATCTCTGCAAATCAATGAGACTTCCTGAGCCGCGGGGGAAAACAACCAGCAATTCACCAGGCTCAGAGCTGGACTTCAGTACTGCTGGTAGACCACCTGGTTGCTGCAGCATAAGGTTTCGATGTTTGTTCTATGTTAACAATGGCTGCAACAATTAACAAGTTCTGTTATGGATGAATCTACCTGTTATTTTCTTAATTAATCAAATAATCATTCGGTGTATGAATGGTCTTTTTTTTATGAAATGAAAAAGAAAACGAAAAAAAAGAAGCTCATCAAAGTTTCCTCAGGGAAAGCAGAGAAAAACAATGAATCTTGAATTAATCAAATGCACTAACCATGAGAAATACAGTGCATAAAACACACTCTTTTCCTTATTTGCAAATTGGTGTTAGAATTTGTCTTTTCTTCAAACTGCTCTGTTTAACAATGCCATAAGTAAAACTCTAAAAGTAAATGAAAAATTGGCTTCAGCCATGGAAACTCTGCAGAATAGCCTTTCTGTGGAGAACAAGAAGGATGACCATTCTCCCACCATTTACAAGTTTGGAAAGTTCATTAAATAATAGACAGGAAAGCTGAGAGGGTGACGGGTAAGGAGGGAGCTGACACAGCTCGGGAGGCCGGACTTGAACCTCCACAGGGAAGGCATTTAACTGGAAGACCGCTGCTCAAGTGCATAAGTACACTTCCATAGGGTTCCAATCTACAGATTCTTCATAGTGTACAGTATATAAGTCGAGATTTCCATTTCCTTACATCAGCCTTCACTGGTATTTGCAGATTGGGGAGCAGCGCAAAGAGGCTGAAATTGAATTAGTTTCCATATATTGTCCTCTCCTCCTCTTTCTCCAGCTAAGCCCTGTGGTCTATCCACTGTTTGCCTTATGGGGGAGAAAAGTGAGGGGGGCTTAAGCTGTGAAGGCTGGGGCTTACGCTGTCTACCATCTTACTGGTCACACACAAACACACTCACATACTAACTCTCTCTCTCACTCACCCACTAAGACACACACACACACACACACACCGTTGCCTCGGGGATTACAGCCAGGCAAGCCCCGTTTGCATTTACACACTCAGATGCAAACACAATCACACAGGCAGTACACACATATTATAGATGCACTTTTGAGCTCATGCTAATATCTTCCTTCACTCACACTATCAAATTTCAGCACACACACACTTTGCCGTAACTTAAGGAAAGAAATGTTTAAGCCCCCGCTATTTTACGCTTAAGTCTACGGAGGAGAAAGATTGAACTGACTTGGGTGTGTGTGTGTGTGTGTGTGTGTGTGTGTGTGTGTGTGTGTGTGTGTATACAGATTTATATGGTAATGTGTGGTTGCCTCTGTGTACACAGATGTATGTGTCCCTGTGTAGTGTACTATAGTGTGTGTGTGTGTGTGTGTGTGTGTGTGTATGTGTCGTGTACATGGTGCCAAAGCATGTAATCATGTATCTATGAGCCAGTGGATGACAATAATGTTTCTGTTCCACATAGAGGTGGCTTTAGTAACAATAGGCCCCATATGTGTTTATGAAGCTGATATAAATGGTCCATTTGTTCTATCGCTCTTCTTTCTCTTTCTCACTCGCCCTCGCCCTCGTCTCCTCCTCTTTTTCTTTCTCGTCCACCATCATCTCAGCCCTGTAGTTCCTAATAACAGCGTGCTGTAAGTGTGCCCGTGGGACTCAATAACACCAAGCTATGTAAGCGTGTAGAAGATGTCCCTGTTATTGCTCGCTGTAAGGTTTTTGTTTATAGAAGTGAGACATTGCATTTTCTTATTTTTCTTATTAGTTCCATTGTGTGTGTGTGTGTGTGTGTGTGTGTGTGTGTGTGTGTGTGTGTGTGTGTGTGTGTGTGTGTGTGTGTGTGTGTGTGTGTGTGTGTGTGTGTCTGTCTGTCTGTCTGTCTGGATATGACAAGTATTTCTCCAGAGGCAGCATCACATCCACTGTGCGTTTGCCTCATAGTAGCACCGATATAGCCCGTGGACAGGTGTAAAATGCTCAGCATTGCTATAATGACTCAGAGGCTCGTCTCTCTCTCTCTCTCTCTCTCTCTCTCTCTCTCTCTCTCTCTCTCTCTCTCTCTCTCTCTCTCTCTCTTTCTCTGTCTTGTTATCTCATATTATTTTCTTCACACTTCACTGTCTTGCTCTGTCCCTCTTTCCTCATCTTCCTCCTCCTCATCTCTCTCAGGTGTGAATGGAGCTGTCCTGTAGGTTATGTGGGTGTTGATGTGTGTTGGGGACCAGATTTGGGAGTGTTTAATAGTTAAAGCACCCTGCTGTGGGTTCTATAGCTCTGCCTCACTCTGATAAAGCTTAGCTGAGGGAGATGCCCACTTCCTGTCCATGAGAACTCTTTATTTCTTTACCATCGTTTTGGTCCAGTACCACCACTGCTGCTGGACTACTTTCAATAGTTTCTCCTTAACATTTTTGGATTGATTTTATGTTCTCATGACTTTTCAGACATCATATTACCTGGACAAACTACTGCACTATAATGTACTGCTACCAAGCTAAACCGTACTAATTTATCCTCACAATATAAAAAGTAGATGATATTGACTTGGTTTTAGAATACATCACCCCACTTGTGGGTCACTTTGGCCTTGTTAGCGCTTCTTTAGGTGTGTTTTGGTCCATACTGTATTGAGTCTTCACACAATCATGTCAAATTATAGATGCTTTGAAAGCGCTAAGTCCCCTGATTGTCTGTGCATATCACTGCAACAGCTTCTCACATAATTAGTTCGGACTGGTTATAAAGTTTAAAGAGTTATCTTTCAAAGGAGACCAGAGGTCTGACTGTAATCAAAAAGGTTGAAGAACAGCAGCCTTTTTATTTTGAATTGCATCGTTCTCAGACTCACAAAAATGGGGGTGTCTGCTAACAGGATAAGAACTTGTTCCGTGCTTTTAACTAAGCTTGTTTACTATGGACTAACAGAAAGGACAGCTAAGCACACTATGCTGCTACTATGGAACTTTGCTGGACACAGATGAATAAGTATAGATGCAAAAGTGATGAACACAATTTAAAATGCCAGCAGCTGATAATAGCCTACTGCCAGTATCCAAGAGACAGCGTCTTGCCACAGTGATGTTGGAAAGCCCACAGAAACGGTTTTGCAGTGCAAATGAGCGAGCCAAGATCATTCACTGCTAGAAATGTCAACAGCATGTGCGACTAATGCCATATTGGCGACATTCAGTGGGGTTCAAAAGTCTGAGACCACTTCCTTTATTTTTAAACCCACTGAATGAAAGTTACATATAATTCCACTCTTTTGATTTGAAAATGTCTCTCGAGTCAATATCCAGCTGGTAATCACAAAAGCCCTCTGGTGTTTTTTCTCATATCTTACATTTATCTGACTTGGTGGTTCATAATATGAAAGGTTCTGCAATGCATAAAACCACAGTGGTGTAAAGTCAGTCAAAGCCCACCATGTAACAAAATATTCAGTGTATCTGTTTAGTAAGATACTGTAGTTTCAGCTTTTTGAAAAGGCAGAAAGAAGAAGCAGCATGTAATAGTACTAGAATGCCAGGGGCTCTTTTTGCTGTAGGGCATACTCTTCATTTGAGATTTCTTCTTCACTGATGAGGCTTCAAGAAAGCTTTATTTTTTTAAGCTTTGCTGGCAGTTGCCTTTTTCTTATGATCTCTGAAGAACTGTGCATGTAGCTACTTCAACTTAAAATAACTTTTTTTTTTTTTTGCTTTTGTGCTGTTTTATTTAATATGTTTGTACTGAGGTTGCAAGTATGCTATCTAACGATCACTAAGCTAATATTAACCACACACCCAAGCATAACACACACACAACAGCTGTATGAATGAATGTGAAAACAACGTTCACGTTATCTATCACTAAGCTTATTTTATTGTAACAGGTGAATACAGGAGACAGCTACAGGTCTCTCTTCAGATTCAGGAAACGTGTGAAGAGAGAGAAGATTCTTTTCTCATCATAATGTGTTATAAGATTCACTCTCATAACAATTAAACTTTACAGAAAAATAAATTGTTAACATGTAAAATATGCTAAACTTTGTAGCCACATTTGTAATAATAGCACGTGTGTTATATGGGTTTTTCACATAACTGATGTTAATTTGAGTTCAATAAAAGATGAATTAATAACTAGTATTTATTCATATTATAATTAATATAATGTATGTAACTTAAAATATCACTTTAACCATCAAAATGCCATCACTTGAGAATTTTTTTTTTTTTTTTTAGTTTAAACAGTTAACTTTAAAATTAGCAGTGGAATAACATTATGTGTTTAATTTGCTGTCAAACATAAAACTTCAAATTACAAACTTTCTTTTTGGAAGGTCACCGGCTCTCTCATTTTTCTACATCTGTATATGTGAGAGATAATGCCGCTGCTAATCCCTTGCAAGGTCAGTGCTTGTATTGGATGATTATCCCCCACTGTTTATTCATACTTCCTGCTGATGTCATTTCCTCCTACTGGCTCTGACCTTTGACCTGTCATTTACCTCCTGTCGTTGCCATGGTTTACTCCACCTTGGTGGCCGCTGTCCAAGAGAAGATCCCCATCTTTATCTCTGTAGGATTCCCCTCCTGACAGGAAGGTTACTGAAGTATCTAAATGCAAAATCTGTTTTAAAGGTCACTTTTCATTTGGATTCTTAATATCATCTTTCATCTTCTTTTCTCACCCCTCACTTTACATTGGCCCCTCGTGTCAGTTTCTTTGACTTCTTCAGGTCCATGCCTTTTTTCATTTCTCTGTCCAGATGATTCCCGCTGTTTCGCGGTTGTTTGACAAAAGTAGCGTACATGAGTTAATTGACGGGGAATGGGCATAGTACGCAATGCATCGGCCGTGTTCATATGGCTTATTTTGTGACAGCTCTGGCAAAGAGCCACAGTGTCACACACAGGGTGCTGGCTATCCTCCCCTCATCATTCCATCAGTGGCACTGATAAAGCAGAGGAAAACCCCTGCCATACCACTTGCTCTGCATGTTTTTGTGTGCATGTACATGATTATATGATAAAAGGCGTGTATAAATGGCTGCTCTTTAAACATAAAAGGCGGCGGGGAGTTGCAGTCTTGGCACAACTGTGATTTACTGCGACACAGCATATGTGCTTCATCCAGCATGCGTGTGTTTTGTAAAATTATGTTAGATCTGTGTGGGACTGTGTGATTGGCAGGGAGGTTGATGCCCCCACCTTGAAGCCATAATTCTCCTCTGTCAAAGACATAGAACAGGTTTTCCTAAAATCCATATCTTCTTCATGACTTAAATAATTTAGCATCAAGGGTTAGAATTTGCACATTTTGTGGCCTACATAAAGGCTACTGATTTTGAGGCGAAAATAAAAGTGAAATTGGTTGAAGTTGGAACAACTATTTTTTTGTGGAAAATATCTCAAGGCACATACATTCCTTATAGATTAAATTAATATTGTCTTCAAATAATTGCTCAAAACAAATCCAAGGGACTTTTCAAAATGACTTAAGGCTATCAGTTGAGTAGCACTGGCTTATGAGTTCAGGTTAATGAATGAAAAAAGGTGAAAAGTGATTAATTAAATTCCTGGGGGTCATATAAAATAGATGATTAACTATATGAATTCATTCAAAGTTAATTGAAATTTGAAAATACTCTATCAGAATGAAATATTGCCTCTAGATGTAGAATATGCCACCTTTCAACACGCCAACTGTACTCGAAAGAATCTGTATTAACAAGTTGTCCAGTTTCTGACTGATCAAGGCCTTTCTACATTGAAGTGAACATTAATATCAAACAGTACTAGTTCAGTTATTAAGGCCTGGAGCTTAAAGATAGTGATGCCACCTTTGTCAGTCAAAAAAACCCCACCTAGTCAAATAGTCGAATGGTTACTGAACAGATGTGAAAGAAGAAATCCTGTGACACTGCCGTGGCTGCATGTCACGACCTCCATCAACCACTCTGCTTCACTGTAGTATCACATCCTCCCACACCGTAGTCCCCCACCTTGGTCTTCTTGTTCGGTTCTCAAAGTCCGTCCACGCCTTGCCACCTCTTTACATATTGTAATCTTTTCTTTTCCCTCTCCTCCTCCCATCCTCTCTCCTTCTGTTATCGGTCTGTCCTGTAAAGCTTCATTTACAGAGCAGCCCTAATCAGATGTGTAACAGTGGAGGGCAGTTTGTGAGAGCAGTGTGTGGCCCAATAGATAGCAAGGCTTAGCAGAAGGGGAGCGCACTGTAAGCCCTCAATTATATGCCTTACACCCAGATGGAGGAAAGAGACACTCGGGAGGCCTGTTTGTGTTTTTGCTCATTTATCTGCGTGTCATTTTTGAGTGTGTTTGGTTGGGCGCGTATGGCTTTATATGCTTATTCTTAGTGTTTGCTGCAAAAAGTGAACAGAGTGAAAGAAAGTATGTACTTTTAAAAGTACCGTATCTTAACTTGTAAGAAGGCTATAGTGTAATTCATTAACAACAAATCTCATAGTTTTCCTGTACAAGACACATCTACGTCTGTGGGTCACTTTGTCACTTTGGATCTTGTGTGAACATTTTGGGTGTTTGTGCGTATGCATGTTACAGGTGTGAGCATTTTAGGACTGGGAAGAACCAGTGATTATTAGAGAGCTGAGAGCGGCTGCATTATCTAAGATAAACCGGTAGTTTGGCCTTTCTCGTCCTTGTCTCTGTGCTCGTGAGAAACACACACACTGATTTAATGAAGAAAAAAAAAAAAACACTCAAAAACTCTAAACAGACACTTGGAAAAAAAAACTAGTTGTACATGTGTGGGTCCATTGTGAATCAAAGACCAAAACTCTTTATTAAAACATCTCATTTTTGCATTTATTTAGCACAGGCAGTAATCCATGAAGTGTCAACTGACAGAAATCCATCATGTAATGTAGCCAAAGAACAACTGATTAGCTTAAACGAAATTAATTACAAAGCATTTTCTAAACTTCCCCATTGGGTGATTTCACACTTTCAACTTAAGACCTCTTTAGAGATGACTGTGAACGTTTCTAATGCTGTTTTGTATGTATGCTTATGCATGTCTGGCAGTGATTGTTGTGTTGTTGTCCTCTCTCTGTACTTATTTTCCTTTACTGTACTCCGGTCTGTCTCACAGAAGAGATTGAAGTCTTATAAAAAGCAGAGCGATTCCTACTCATTTCTTTTATCACTACCACTTATCATTTTCCAGAAATCACAGCTGAGTTCAAGAGCAGTCTTTAATGAGTGTTCATGAGCACTGTGGAAAAAGTGAGATATAATTAATAAAACACAAGTAGTTTGAAGTAATTTCAGCAATAAAGTGAAGCCACAACTTCAATATACAATAATAAAATATAATAATAACTACCTGTAAGTGGAATTTCACTAAAACCTTCATCTACACATTTTAATGTGGAGAGCGTAACAGTGGGTATGTAGATCAACCCTTCCTTTCTACTTTCAAGGCCATTCAAAGCTTATGGTGAAGCTCTGTGGCATTGGGCCCACAGAGACGGCAGAGTAGAATCAGATGAAGCATGAAAAGGTGAGCTTGGGAGAGCAAACAGTGAATTGTGTTTGAACATTTCTGCTGCTGGAGTTCACTGCTTCAAGGCTGCCTACCTCTGCAGATGGAATATTCATCTGCTGTATTGTCCCGTAGAGGCGTGTAACCTTTAGCGAAAAATCACAGTCAAATTCGACCTTGCTTTTCTGTTTCGTTACTGTGCAGCCTCCAGTGCAAACAGCAAAGCTTCATTTGATGCTACTAATATTATAGTGTTTCTTGTTGACCTGTATGAGCCGACCATTCTCTTAGTGCCAGTTATTACTAATATGCAACATCTCGTCAATGATAGAGTTTGTTATGTCTAAACTTAATACGGTCAACTCAAAGGCCTCTGCTGCACAAGACCCAAAGCTCTGAGATGATGTTGCCATTCAGCACTAAGCATGGATCATTATCTGCCTGCCTCATTATCTGCCCACACTGACCACTGGTGGGTAAATAAAGTGTTTAAGTATGGTCAAGGCCCATGCCAACAGATTTGGGTACTGACCGTGTGATTCACGTGTCAGTCAGTAAAACGTGTAATTTTGTGTTTGACTGACTGTTTTGATACAGAAAGGTCTTCCTTGGTCTTGGTTTAGTTAACCCTTCAAAATGATCTGCCTAAATAGCACACTGTATCGCACAAAGACAGCCTTTCAAGCCCTCGGCGTGGCAGGAAACCAGCTGTTACAAGGTCAACATTACCTTTATTATTTCTTATTAGTCTATATTATACCTCATGGGAGATTTTACATAAACACACACCCACACAGATGCATAGGCTTCTACAGCGATATGCTCACCGAAATGGCAATAGGGATCCTGCCTCATGCCAAAAGACAGGCCCTGGGGAGCGCAGGTAAACATTAGCTCTGTGTTTTTCTGTTTATTGTTTGGTCATAGGCTGTGACATTGTTGATTGTTTTTTTTTTTTTCCAATCTGCAGTCTCGACACAGTTTATGGGATGGAAAGTGTAGCTGTTGTATGAAAACAGTGTGGTGTGTTTTGCAGCTGTAACATTACATGTGCAGTCACACGCAAGCGCAGATGAGCCACAGCAGTGTATTTCTAGCACTAATGACAATGAAACTGCGCTTCTTAGCTGTAATTGTGGATGTGTGTTTTCCTGTTTAGTCTCCAAAGATTATGTTTGTGAGACCCAGGGGCCCACCGATTGTTTTGAGTGTCTCTCCACTCTGTATGACTGCACTGTGCCGCAGGTGCTCAACAAAGCAGCCCCATTGGAATGCAGCAAACGCGTCTCCATAGTGGCATAAGACGCATTTTTATCAACACCTATTTCTCCACTCCTCTGAGTACAATCAGAGGTGTCTGAGTGGTCTTGGCTTCTGGCTAATACAATGGGTGTAGACATGCATACTCACAAATACACGGACGCACACGGGCTTTCTTTCTTCTACAGCCTTCAACATAGCCAGAGAAAAGGCATTATGTCGTATTGGAGTCGAGTGAAGCCGGCTGTATCGTGTATAGAGAAAATACATTGAAAGTGGGTTGTGCTCATGCGTCTGTGGCTAAGTCAGAATGGTTGTGATGGAGTTTTCAGTGTCTGCCTCCATTTTTCACCACTGTTCAGTCAATTATAGCAGGCCTACGTAGACAACATCCATTAATATCAGTCCTGGCTGTTTGCAGAGAGAAGACTCCCAGTACATGCATCAATAAAGTAGAATTAGAGGAAATAGGGGCAGAAATATGAAATGCTCAATAGAATATGGCATTTGCATTGACAGTCAAACCATGAAATGCATCTCTTTCTCGCTCTCACTCCTACTCCCCCTCTCATGTTTTTTACTCTTTCTTCCCACTTATTATTCACAGGCAGTAGTCCACTGCTAAGTGCAGGTGAAAAAAGCCATTAAGTCACTGGCTGGGAGGCTCGTATGTGTGTGTGCATGTGAGGGAGTGACAGGAAGACAGATTGCTGCCCATTCTGAAACATGACATTCTAATCGGTGTGCATGTTAATTAAGAGACTTTATTGAAACGTTTCTTGTGGCTGGAGAAATTGGAGGCTCAATGAATGGAATGTTCATGTTATGTGCATGCAAAGAGTGTGCATGTGCATGTGCATTTGTGCGTGTGTGCGTATGTGTGCGTGTGTGCGTGTGTGTGCAGTGAAGTGCTTGGCAATACGGAAAAAACCTTTAAGGGCTTACTTTTCATGTTATTCATATTTGTTGTTCATATCAATATGTATATTTTTTCCCACTTCTTGCAGACTTGTTTCCGTTAATAGTTTCCTTCAAATGGTGAGATCAAGAGTCGTTTAGTATCTGAACGAGCTCTGCATTTGGTTTCATTTGGCTCACTCTGCTTTTTTTTTTTCATTTTTTTTTTCTTAAATCCCAGCAGGGACTTGGTGGTGACACTTGTGAACAGGCTTCCCTGACATTTGGAAAATATATTAAATATCCACCATATGCTCTGAGTATAGGCAGCATTGCAAGTTCCTGTGTGTGTGTGTTTGTGTGTATGTGTGTTTGTGTGTATGTGTATGAACGTGAATGTCGTTTGGGTGTTTGTACGTGTGTGTGTGTGTGTGTGTGTGTGTGTGTGTGTGTGTGTGTGTGTGTGTGTTGTGTGTGTGTGTGTGTGTGTGTGTGTGTGTGTGTGTGTGTGTGACAGAAACACATACGCTGAAACGACTCAGATGATTCAGTGTTGGGAGTATCCAAAGTCAAGTTTTAATGAACATTTCACTACAGCTCTCAAATTTTTTTCTGTCTTCAGAACTCAGATCCATAAAAAGCTTGTAGAAATTCATAAAACATATATGACAGTCTAACGTGGCTTTTATGTAACAGCAGGGGTGAAAGGTTATGGTTTAAAACGCTTGACTGCAGCTGTGTGTATGATATAAAGCGAAACCCACTACAATAGCAACGATTTTAAAGTCACATCACTTCTGTCAGAGCAGCAGGGGCTTACTTGTAAAATTATCAACTGACCTGACATCTCAGTTTGATTTCACAAACGCTTTGCCCTCTAATGAGGCTCTGTATCTTTTTTTAACTCATCCCACTCATTTCAACAAATCTAGTCTACTCCTACATGTGTGTTCAGATAAAACATGAGGTAAATTTTAGAGGTGGTGAGCCGCACACAGAGTCATTGGACAAACATGAGTGGGCGCAAGCAGGTGTTAGTGAAAAAATAAATTTGTTTCATAGACACACAGGGACTAGACGAAAAAGCAGAGGAACTGGAGGAAATCCTTGTGAGTTGCGAGATCAGTCAGAGGCTGAACTGCAACACAAACACACATGATGGTAAATGGACTTCAATTATAAAGCGCTTTTCTAGTCTTATCGACCACTCAAAGCATTTTACAATGGAAGCCACAGTCACCCACAACAAAAGAAAAACAAAACAACAAAACACCAGATCTCAAACAAAGCTGCACTTGACTTTACGCTAGCAAACCAAAAACACACAACCTTAGCTCTTCACATTGTTTCACTCGGCTCACATTAATTATCACAATCATACAAGCGCAGGTACACAGCGCGGAGGCGAGTCTGCATACGGGCAACACAGATCGCCACGAACAACCGAATGACAATTTTTTATACTCGGGGTGGAGACGAGGGGCGGGCCCAGCTGATCAAGGGAGATGGCTTGCAGCTGGAGCATCGAAGGTGCGGCGAAAAAGGCGGAACACTCCCAGGAAATCCCGGTGACGTCACGGGCATCCCCTCTCGCAGGGTCAGACTGCAACAATAGGCGACCGAGACAGGACACAACACAACCACACACACACACACACATACACAGGGAAAGACAAAGGTCCCCCGAATACGGCCACGGCCGTAACACATGTACGTGCACATTTGTACACCAACGGTACATCAGGGATAATTTGGAGTTCAGTATCTTTCCCAAGGATACTTCGAACAAAGGACTGGAGGAGCCGGGAATTGAACCGCTGACTGGTGATTGGTGGATGACCCACAGCCCACCCCATAATGCCCCATATGTGCAGTTGGTGCATCAGTTTGAAGCTAACTTCAGCTAACATCTTCACAGACTGCACAATTATCTTGTGGTTGTATTGAACGAACCTTAAGAATGGCCACCAACTTACTTAGTAGAGGGTGATAATTGCATTCATACGATGCCTGGAAAATAAGATCATGCTCTATCCAAGCTAGACAACTATATTTCAGCCTTACTTACCCATTGTCATCTTAAAATAACAAAATTTCTCCCTGTACCCTCAGGTCCACAGAATGTATTTTTATGGCTTGGTTGACCTTCAGAAGTCACAAAAGAGTGTATTCTAACACTCCCGGCACCATTTGCCCTCTGCCCTTGCCTCCAGTGTGAGAACCACAGTGGAGTCGGCTACTACTAGTTGCCTCGATCAATCCTTAAATATCAAGGACATTTTTTCTCAGATGAACTGTGTTAAAGTTGCAGTGCCTTACATGGGACAGTTTCTCAAGGCTTGTACCTGGAGAGGGACTGGTAGGCACATCAAGGACCATCCCCAACTGAGTTAATCTAAGACAGGCAAATGAAACATTACCTACAGAGAGGTTTCAGTGGTTCCTGGAGGAGAGAGGACTTGATTCCATTGGATCTGTGCTCTCTTTTGTGCTGCATTTATTAAAGAGAAGTCTGTCACATTCCACTATCAATTGCCATGTTCCAGAAATCTGTTCTAATATGGGGTTTGGGGAGAGATTGGTTTTCAACCACCCTCTGCTGAGGCATTTCCTACAGGGAGTGAGGTGCCAACATCCAATGATAAGTGGAGTTGCTGCTAGTTCTTGACACCCTTTCAAACGAGCTGTTGAAGCTGTTGGGCAGTGTCTTTTTTTTTAGCTTTTATCAATTCTTTCAAAATGACTGCAGCCACCCTGAAATACCTTTAAGGACCAATGAGTTTCCGTAGGAACCTGCTGTCTCTGTTGTGCAACTACTTCATGACGTTTAAGGTTAAAGTCAACTTAAAAAGAGGTGCCACACTGTCAACTTCCCTTTTCTTTATATAAATTAACTTTTACTTTTGAAGAACTGGCCAATTGCAGTACAAAGTGAGGAGTTTTAGAAAGAACAAAAAAAGGGTGTTCCTTGTGAAAGTGTATTATCTGGCCATTGAATTTAGCTGGTAGGTTTTTGTTCATAGGTTTTTCTAGTTGCATATTTTGCCCTGGTCAGAACGCTGGCTGGACGGACTGGCAAAAGTTGGCGCATTTTACCCAGAACCTGTGAGCACCATCTGTGGGTGTGAGATGTGTGTCGTGGTGGAGACCTGCCATGTTGGTGTGTTACATGTATGTCTTACACAACCATCACAAGTGGGATGATCCTTGACCTTTTAATAACAAAGCTTTCATAGGGTTGATTAGGACCACCGTGGTTGCCAGAGCATGTGAATGCAAGTTTTAAGTTAATTGGTGTACTGTGTAATAGATGTTTTGCTAATCCTATAGAACCATGTTCACTGGCTACACTTCTACTCAGAGCTATGGTTATAGGCCAATGGTTATAATTTTTCTGATAAAAAATTATGAATGGATTTCTTTATTTTCATTTACAAGTGAATAGTACAATATGTCTTAACTGAATAATTTATTTGTGTTTTTTTGCAAGATGATTTGCTAGGTATGACTGATCTGGTGTTGTGTTATATAAGAGATTATGAGACATGTACTTTTATCCTGTCCTGGTATGTCTGATTTTTATTACTTAACAACTGGTTGATTGCTAATGTGTCGTTAATGGTATGTTATGGTGAATAAATATATTAATGTAATCATAAATGGATGTGAAAAATGGCCGCCCTGGCCTTGGACAAGATATTATAGTCCCTACCACGTTGTATAGAAACACCTGCTAAATTACGTCCACAGATCTTACAGCCTAACTCTCTTGCCAAACATCTGAGCTTATGTATTTTGCAATTAGCAGCATCCCAATCGAAAATTATTCAACATTTTGTCACTCCAAAGGCTCTTTTGTGGACAGCGCATCAGCCAGGTTACGTGGCTGCAGGAGGACATGGAGGATGGTGACTGACGGACCAGGGACAGGGTGACAAACAAGCTCTACCCTCAGCTCTGACTATTGATTTCAGCTCAGAGGTCTCTGCCTGATATGGCAGCAGTCAGGGTCGGCCAGCCACCTAAGCTAGAGCTAGCAGGCTATTAGCCTGGAAAGGGAGATGTGGGAGAAGACAATATTATCGTCATGGCCAGTGAGAATCAGGGGTATAATACGTGCACTGCAAGTTTATGATATCACTCCCATAGGAAACTGCAGAAGGCACAGAGGAATCTCACTGTGTTGCACCTGGAATTTTAACTGACTGCGATTTTTTGTGTCCTCGGGCAACTTTCATATAGTTATTGAACTTCTTTCAGAGCATTTCATACTGAAAGAAAATGTAATTGTACTGCTTGAATTCAGCTTGGGTTGCTTAAAAATCATGATGATGAAGCATTTTTCATCATCAGTTTACAATAATGTGATCTGACATGAAAAGCTTACAGGGCTGGAATTTGGTCCATGACTGTCTCCCACATTTTCCTGCTCGATTAACTTCACATGCCGGGAAGAACAGCTGTATGTGGTTACCTAGATGGCAGTTGTTTTTCTGGATGTGATTTACTCTTTCTTTCCATCGCTTGTATTTGCATTTTTAATACAGGTTTCATGAAATGTGTGAGCCAAAGGGTAGAGTGTTAAAACCAGAGGGGTTTGCTGGCCCTCTCTATGATAAGGCCTCTTTCGTTTTTCCTGGCCAACCAGGTACTTTATGTAGCTTGCAGTTACTACCTTAGCATGGCGATAAAACTTTGCCTCCGCTAGCTACAACAAACAAACGGTTTGTTTAATGGGGTGTAAACCCTATACCGATGTGGTGGTGATTTATACCTCACAGCAAAACCATGAATGTAAAACACTGAGGCTTTATTTTGTGTTTTGGCTCTTGTCAGGAATGAGATTTTTACAACGAATTTAAAAAATACATATTTATACATGTGCATATGATGCTTGCATGCATCCATGACAGTGCCGTCTCGCTCGATTTGGTTCTTCCTTTCGCCCCTTATGACTAATGGTGAGTGAGTTCCAATGTAAACATGGGGAGGCCAGGTTGTGCAGACACACTGATCTGGCCTGTTATGTCAATCAGCCTCAGGTCTGTATCAGCCTCAGTCACGCTAGCTGTTTGCAGCCTATAGTGGATGGGATTACAGGAGTTACTTTCCTCTACCTGGCAAGACACCTCGCTCTATACAGCATCAAAGACAACACTGGTGCCCCTAGCATTTTCATCTGTTTTGTAGAACTCATTACAGTGCTCCGTGTTTTTTAACATGCGGCCCTCTCATTACCTCCAGTTTGTTGCTACTGCTTTGATCTGTGACAATGTACCGTTACAGCTCTGTGCTGCTGCTGCTGCTGCATATTTTGGAAATAGGCATATTAGAGTCTAAAGTACATCTGTAGTTTTGATTAAGGTGGATATGGTTGAAATGTCCTCCAGTCAAAGCCTGGCCAACCCCTTAGTCACCTTGTTAGTGAGTGGATGCTCAGTGCACTGCATGGCTGGATTTTCTTATGTGAAGTCAGTTGATCTGTTGTGTCTTAAACTCCTCAGAAATGCTGCTGAATAAACCCTGAACTCAAGCTATAGTGCAGACAGCAGTCTTTTATGGAAGTGACCAGTGGGCTGATGAGATGCAATTGAATTGCATATCTGAAACACTGATGGTAGCGTTATTTTATGGAAGCTGTTTTTACTGTGCCTTGGAGCTCTGCCAGGTTGGTGTCTTAGTGTAGGGAGTTACAGTCCTCTGGACTCAAGTTATACGTCCTTGTTCAAAGGAGTAGGAGGGGTCAGCTTTTTATGTACTTTAATGATAAACGGATGAAAAAAAAGAGAAATAAAGTGAATTCCTATACTCTTTGAAATATGAGGTTGTTTGTGGTGCACAAAGTCCAATTTAATCAAAAGTGGTTGTATTTTACATTAAAAGCTGACATGGATCGGCTGGTTTTTAAACAAATTAGATGCCGGGCTCATCTGAAATGTGTGCTGGACAGTCTAGGAAATGTGCTTTACGCTGATATAAGCATCTACTGCATAAATTAATGGGCCTTGAATGTTTCCCTCCACCAGTAAATGAATTACCATTTAGGCGTAGCTTTGTCATACAGGCTACACAGGCTGTATGAAAGAAATAGATTGAAAATTTGCTTAAAAGGAAAGCCCTTATTTTCATAGTTGTTTTAAGTTATGTAATTGAAAACCCTGTAAGAATAATGAGTTATATTAATCTTATTAAAATCTGAAAAATAACGTGTGTATACTGTAAAATACTTGTCTAAACAAAATATGGGATGTTTTGTAAGTGGGGCTTTTCATCAGTGGTGGTAGTTGACCTTCGTTTAACACATGAACGATGACAGGCTTTGGGTCAATGAGGGTTAAATGATATGCATACTGAGGCCATCCCTTTGACTATACACTCCACTTCTCTGATTGCACACTCCTTTTTTCTCCCTATATGTTCCTTTGTCCCTGGTGGGATAATATGCAATCACTTGTTACATTATGACACAGATCTCAATAGAGAAAGGGATGTCACACTTAAATACCCACATGAATGGGCTTACATACAGCTACGCACCGTTTCTGTGCCATAATCAGAGAATAAGAGGACAGCAACAGAAAGCAGATGAGTTGAGAGAGAAAAAAAACAGTGGGTTGAACCTGAGAATGGTCTCTGAAGAAAAGTGCCAAAATGACAACCTGCGATGTCGACGAAAATAAGCGCTAGAAAAATCATGACATCGAGACGATGGTTTTTCAGTTGCTATGATGTGGAAGAGGAGGGAAAGAAACTAAAGTTGGCCTGACTGTAGACAGCAGCATTGTGGAGGTTTAAAATAAGCAGAGGCTGGGCTCGGAGGCTTTACTATGACGAGTTACAGTAGCAGCACAGCGCCAGGGCCTCATGCTTTTACGATGGAGTCACAGTTTTCTATGAGCCAGTCCATTTTTCACAGGGACGAATTGCTTCTGACAATCCAATGCCTAGGCCAACATTTCGCAAAATGTAAAAGGTCTGGCGCAAATGAGGTCTGACCTTATCAATAGCTGGGACCCATCCATCTAAAGGCAGACCCCCTGTCGCCTCGTGCAACAAGGCTGCTTACCTTCTCTCCCCCTCCCTTCACAGCTGCCTTCCATCTCTGAATTGCTCTCTCGCCGCTCTAAGGTTCACTGTGCCTATGCACATTTTTCTCTGTATTTGTGGGCAAATAGCCCTTTCTATCTTGGACTGTGAATTGGTCTCCATCTGGTTGTTTGTTTATCCATCCGTCACTTGCAATATCTCAGACACCATTCGCTAGATCTTGATTAAACATGATAGAATGATGCATGTCTCCACTTTGATCAATTGCATTGATTGCTGACAGGGATAGAGGAACTTGCCACCAGAGCATCTGAAACAACTTGTCTGCCTTTGTCAAAATGGTGGAAATGAATGCTTCTTACCAGTAACATTTCCAAATGTGCATGGATTGACCAAGCCCTGGGGAAAAAGGAAAGAGAAATGTTAAGAACCAGTTGATCAGTGAAGAAAATTTGCAAATTTACAATATAAAATGGTTTTTTTTTTTTTTTTTTTGCAATTTGCTCAATCAAGACCACCCTGGCATGTATGACCTTGTATCTGTCCTGCCTTTTGTCACTCATCAGGGCCTGGTTTACTACTTTCATTTCATTATTCCTTCCCTGCTTTCTTTCCCTCCACTGTTCCTTCCACCAGTTTCTTATGTCTGGTCCTGTGTGATCCAGTTTGCCATCACATCCATCATGCACAGTTAGAGTGGAACATGGCGGTACTTATACATATGTGCATGGGAGCTCACATGTACAGTAAATGCGTGTGTGTGTTTGTAAAATGTGCCCCTCATTCTTGATGAATTATGCATGATTGTCAGGGGACTAACAGCGATGTTATCTGGAGCTTTTTGTAGCTCGAAACACAAGCATAAAAGACATTGCCTTATAATGTCATAAATACAGTGTGCAGAAAGACACTGTAATGAACCAGGTCATTACAGACACAATATTGTTTTAGTTGAAAGGATAATGACAAAACAGGAAAGCTAGACAAGAGGGTTTAGAGTTTAGAAGCCTCTAATCAGCCTCTGAACAGTTAGTTAATGAGTAATACCAAAGTTTCTGGCCAACTGTTTAGTGAATAAAATATTATATGAACAATTTATATGACAATGAATGACACCTTTTTTTATAGTAAATAATTTCACTTTTTGTGGACAGAATTAAATGCATTGTCAGTAAGCTTAAAGGGCAAAAAGGAAAGAAGTGTTGGAAATTACAAAAAGGGGATATGAACAGAACAAAATGTAGCTTTGTACCGTTAAATAAATATATATTTTTTTTCAAATTCATTAAAATTAATCCTTTTTTTTTTGTTGTATCCACTTTAAATTTTACTTGTCGGCCTGCATTTAAGATATTGATTCCCTGCATTTCCCTGGTTGCCTTTGGACAACGCCCCAAACGATGGGTATAGGGTATAATCTTGTATTTTGTGTAACTGAGAGGAGGAGAGAGAGCTCAGTATTGGATCGCCTGTACATGCTCTCTTTTCCACCACTAATAACTTATAACAGTAACTCAGATTTCTTACATTAAATCATTGTTAAAGTGGGTAAAAAAGACTGTCCACCAAATATTTTACTTCATATATCATTCTTACGAATATGATCGTGATTGTGATGGAGCCGGGGTCAAGCTCAACAACTTGACCTCCAGAGGTATTGACAGTGAAAAAGACCTTTTGTGAACTGAACCTGCGTTATGTCGGTTGTAGCAGCGACTGGCTGTTGAACTGAGCTGAGCAGAACTGAGCTGGGCTTGGCTGGGACTCAGGGTCCTCCCCGAGGAAAGCCAACCAGCTCACACAGTCAGATCTGCACCAACTAGAGGAGACACTTTGGACAAGTTAAACAGTGATAAATCTGCACGTCAGTATGATTTAAACCACGGCCGCTACTTTCTGTCGACGTTGTGTCATATCGCCGCCCCCGAAGGGCTCATATTGTCCGCCACGTGGCTCTTTAAGAAGCAAGGGATGATGAAAGAGTAAGAGGTAAGTGTGACAGGCTTAACTCGTGGAAGAAAAAGAACGAGTTTTGATTAATTGCTGTGGAGGTGATTGTGAAGGGAGATACCAGGGGTGAACAGGTTCTACAGAAGGTGTGTGTGCGTAGCTGGTCTTGGCTGTTGGTACGCTTGTGTTTGTGTTCACTTGTGAGCAGGCATCAGCTGCAAGAGTGCATGTGTATAAACAACATGTGGGAGGAAGTTCAGATGAAAAGAATAAATAATAGCTATATCAGACTTTGTGCAGCCTCTGCCAAAAACATTTTCAGCATCAAGCATTGGTAGCACTACAAATCATTGAGATAAGTGATTTTAAAGAAGTGATTTTAGTCCAACCAATACGTCTTCATGTAAATAAGAGGAGTGTTGCAATTCCTTTGGATTCACATGATTTTTTTTTTTTTACTCCTTACATACAATTAATGTGGAGAATTCTCAAAATTGCAAGTGACAAGATGACCATCCTTCCATCACTCATCATTCTAGTACCTTGCAGCAAGCATATAAAATGCTTACATCCACTATTAAGAGTCTCCCTTTGTTCAACAGGTCACAAACGTTTGAAAACTGTAGTTGCATACTAGCAAACCCTGCTTAGTTATGTAAGTTTAAGTGTAAATATAAAATAACAACCTTAATTCGTCCAATCTATGACAGCCTTTATCCTTAGACCGTCAATTTAGATAAGGAAAAGCTCCCTCGAAAAAATAAATAAAACATTACTCGAGGCTTTGCTGAAGGGAAGCAAAACTAAGTGCACCCTGCCTGCAAACTATGATATAGTTTGCAAAAGAAGAAACAAAGTAAATGTAACTATCCCAAGACTCTGATTATCAGGCTCTTACTGCAGCGTGCTTCACATTAACACAGGATGATTCTACTCTTATGTCCATTGCACCATGAAAAATAGCAGGGGTTAATGCAGTCAAGGTAACCTGTTATCAAGCCGACTGGCACTGATCAAGGTTACTGTCTAATGAATAAAGCAAAGATGTGTCTGAGTGAATAAGCATTTGTTTCGTTGTTTGAAAATTACTTTCAGTTTTCAATTTAACAGTTCTGCATCAAATCACAGATTTTCAACATAATATAGTAAAAAAAAGTTAAAAAAAACTTGCATAGATAAAGTAGCATTAGTATCCAATAAAGTATTGATTTGAAATTGACAACTGATTTAGCATCTAATTGTGTCCCCAAGAATCAAAATCAGTTTGTAAAATGTCAAATCTCACATATTCTCATCCCTTCTCTTTAGCACGGTAGAAAAAATATTAAGAATAGCTAAAGTACAGAAATATAATACTGAAGTACAGCAAAGTGCTTGTAGATTCTGCAAGATTTCAGCATATTGCAGAACTGCATAACAAAATTTTTCTCTCCTGCGTGTTGGGGCTCTGAGGCATGATGCTGCAAAATGTGAGCATACCTTTGTCTTTTTAATGTCTACAGCTTTAGTTTGATGAACGAGTCAACCTTACCTGAGCAGGCTACAGTGTCCCAATTCCCCAAACTGCCTACGTCTGTTCAACGTAACTCCAGATGGGAAAACATTGTTTTGCTAAATAATCCACCTCCCGCCCCCATATTCCAGCCAGTTACTGTGGGCCATTAGTGAACATGCTGGGTAATTGGCCATTATGTTCTATTTAGCAGCAGTTCATCCAACATTGCAAACTGGTCGAGAGTACACATTAGCTAAGCCTTTTCTTTTCTGAGCTTCAGGACTGACAAGAGTTAAGTGTAAAATGGGGAGTGTGGGAGTTATGAGGGTTCAGGAAGGTGAGGTGAGGAAGTTTGTATTCATTAAATATAAGATTTATCTCTTTTTTTAATGCAAACAGTGTTTGGAGGTTAGACCATCAAATCTAGCGGTGCATGTAGTTGTTTTACTACATATATTGCATGTTGTATTACCAGGTAAACTGTACACAAAAGCTGCTTTGGAAGTACGGGGCAGATTTCAGTATAAAAGCTTAAGATAAAAGTCTGACAGGAGCAGATGAGAAAAACTCAAAGACCCCCCTTTTCCATCTGGTTTTAGAGGTTGTCATGTGGGTGCCCACAATTTGTCCAGATACTTTAGATTTATAGTTTCTCCAAGTTTCTCAGTGCGTTACTGTAGTTTTGTTAAGCAGATGGTTCTTTTTTTCTTTGCTTCGTTTTTCTACAGGCGCGCACACTCACACACACATACACACGTACACACACACACACACACACACACACACAACACACACACACACACACACACACACACACGCACATACTTCACACATACTGTACAGACGGTTGGTCTCTAAATCATTCATATGCGTGGACCTTTGGCCTCTCCTCCGTTCTCCATAATAAATTAAGGGTTTGATCAGCTGCCTGGATCAATACCTTGCACACTCTCACAGCTTGTTAGCTACTTGACACCTGACCTCCAAGCGTTTTCTTATATTTAACATGTAGCCGTTCATTCCTGTCTGTAGGGGTCTCTTCAAGGATACAGGGCGATAATATGTGGGAAACCACACACTTTTGGAGGTTTTGGACTGTTTATTTATATACAGCTTTTGCAAAGGCTGTATCTCCTGTTCAGGTTTAATATTAATAATAATAATCCTAATAATGATAATATAGCTTTTTCAATCAATAAGCATGAAGTACTTCCAGTAAAAGGGAAATAAAGTGCATACTACAATCTGCAGTGTAGGAGGCCTGTTGGAAAAATAGGTTCCTGCTGTCCAGCAACAACAGACTGCTTTGTCCCCATCTCTTGTATGAAGTGGCTATAAAATACAATAATTGTCCCTGGGCACTGTCGCTTTATGAATAAGAGAATATTTCTCACAAATAATGTGCTGTGTTGAAAGAGAAAGGGGAAAATATGTGTGGGTGTGTGTGTGTGTGTGTGTGTGTGTGTGTGTGAGAGAGAGAGAAGAAATGTTAGTGTGTTCTGGGTTAATTTGGGTTTCACATTTAAATGCATGGATTGATGATCTGTAAACAAAAGAGTAGAGCAGTGTTGTACTACACACTAAACTAAACAGGTTGTCAGATTTCATATTAGAGGGAATAAAATGACCAAAATCTCTCAAGTGAAGTGAGGATCATTTCATCTCTCTTTATAATGCATCTGATTATTTAGAGCACCCAACATGGCTATCTCAGAACTAACATAGGCTTTAAAGTCCCAGGGTTACCTTCATTTTTTTTAGATAATTAAAAGTAAAATAATTTTCAATTTTTTTTTTTAAAACTTCAGCCACTTCAAATGAAACTAGAATGCACTGATCTGGTCATGATTGCAATGCCTCTTCAGAGTACAGCACTGATACAAATATTTCTCCCCTGGTCGCCTGGGACATCCTGAATGAGGACAGGGAGACAGAAAAGTACATACAAGCAACATTACTGAGCAGCCTATTCTCTATTTCTTTTTTCTCCTTTTCCACTCAGCTTCCTCCTTTTCCTGGGGTTTTTCAAGGACATACCTTACCAGCCAGAATTAGTACCATTTCTGAAAATTGTGGTTTTCGGCAGATGTCTAAATGGCCGCCCACTGTTGGCAAGCAGGTAGAATAGCGGTGAATTGCGGGGGGTCTTAGTAGAAAAGCTTGAGCTTTCTGTGTTCACAACGCTGACTGGATTTTCTGGCTCACAGGCGGAGGGAATCAGTGTGAGACACAAGCTTTTGCTAATTGAACGCAAGGCCTGACTTGCTAACGTGAATGATTGTTTCACACCCCAACTATAAATCCTTCTCCGTTTCTCCTGAGGTGCAAATGAAACTCGAGTCTTCGCCCTCAGCGATCTTCACTCTCATCTATATGAGTGTGTACTGCTTCTCCTGCTCTCCTTTGTTTTTGTAATATGTATAGAGAGAAATGAAACAGCAAGTAAACAGCAAATGGAAAACACATTTATTGTCGTCTACATATACTACATTTTTAGTCCTGTATGTTATTAGATTTTTATAATTGTCCAATTTTTCTTCTTTTAAAATACTTTGCAGCCTGAAGGTAACTGTTGCCCTATACATCCAAACAATGAGTGAAAAGACTTGGACGTGTATTTCTTTTTGCAGATCTCTGCAACTGATTGACAGTAAGCGGACCATGCCGACCAAACATAATTAAGACTTCGTGTTTACTGTGATGGGATATCAAGCGTGGGTAGTAGGTAATTTTCAAGCTTATGGAAGATGTTTTTTTTATATATATATATATACTTGTTAAAAATAAAAGGCAGCAGATGGCTTTTCCTAAAAGCGAGATGAAGCCAACAACACTTACTGTGTGTAGACAACCACTGAGAATAATGCAAAACACGGGAAACTTAACAAAAGGACATACACCAAGACAATATCACCATATATAGGTGGGGTAAAAGAAGCAGCTAGCACTAGAGGGCACTCTCTATCTCCCTACCCCTCAGACGGTTCTCTGTTACATACACACACACACACACACACACACACACACACACACACACACACACACACACACACACTCTCTCTCTCTCTCTCACACACTCACACTCACTCATGCACGCAGAGAACATGCTGAACATTCAAATATGAAAGTCAGAATGAGATGTTCTCACAGCTACTAGGAGACAATCAATTTGAATTGTATTAATCAGTGCTTGCACTCAGGCCCTCTCTAGTTCACTATTCAATTACAACTGTTACATCTCATCCCATTCTCTCTCTCTCTCTCTCTCTCTCTCTCTCTCTCTCTGTCTCTCTCTCTCTCTCTTTCTCCCCCTCTCTCTCACATTCCCCTCCTCCCTCTCTGCCCTCCACTCTCTCGCTCTGTCTGGGTCTATATCTCTGTCTCCTACTGTAGCCACTATCTATATTAATATTTCCCCATTGTTTTTTTTTCCCGCAGCAGCATAGATGATAGATTTTAACCTAATGAAAAGCACTTCTGTTGAGATTGAAAAGCTCCTTAAACACGTCACAGCAAATCCTCTGTTTTTTCCTCCTCCTCCTACCCTGTTTTCTCCATCATTCTCTTCTCCTCCTCCTCCTTCTTATTTTCCCTCCCCTCCTCCACACACTTTTTTCCTCCCCCTGTTCTCACCCCATTTTCTTTCTTGACATTTATACTTCATCTCTTGCACCTCTTATGCATCGTGTTACCCCCAAACACTTTTTTCTGCTATCCTGTCTTACATCTGTCTCTTTTTTCCTCCCCCACCTCCTTCCTATTCTAAATGGGTTGCATTACTGTAATGAGCTGGTAATTTATGGAGGAGGAGTGGAGGACTTGTATCGTTTGCCCATTGAGTGTTTGGCCTCCCCAAGCTCAACCACTCCCTCTGGAAATGCATGCGTACACTCTTAGAGCCAAGTGCAAATACACACAGACAAAAAGTAAGCATGGGCATACTGCATGCACGCCGAAACACACGCGCACACACACACACACACACACACACACACACACACACGTACTGTAAGAAGTGCACATAATAACACTCAAGACGAACACTTTTTTACCCCAGTGATGCAACAAAAGCAGGACATTAGCAACAGCTGTGCGTTCTCTGTCAGTGTATACCTTGGATGTGGTCAGCCACAGTGCTAATGTGCACTAACAGACACACACTTCCCAGTACACAATCATGTACTTTACATGCAAAAATGAAAAGAAAAAAATTGGATGATATAAAAAAGCAAGGGTGTTGTTAACCATCCCGCTGTAGCCAGCTGCACTGATTAAAACTGAGACATATCTCATTGCATATCTATCAACTCAAAAACATGTTTAAAACCAGAGTAGATGACCCACCTGGGGGATGATATCATTAAACAGCCATAATACTTTGTAAACCAACAAGCATTTTGTGTATAAATTGCTTGATTAAAGATATACATTTTCTTTGAGTTTAAAAGTTAAAAAGTGAAATTCATGTGTGTGATTCCTTTATTAGATTCCACATGTGAATATATTAGAAAATGGAAATGCATCTAAACATTACCCTCAGGAGGCAAAAGAGAAACTCACCACATGTTTACTTGATTTAAAATCGAGGCTATTAACTTAGAACTGCAAAAAGCTGAAATTGGTCTGTTTAGTTTATGCTGCCACTGAGCCCTTTATTTCAGCGGGAAGAGCAGTTTTCATAAATGTTCCTCTTTGGTTCCCAGGCACAGGGTTACAGCCATCGCTTCACAGGATAATTGTCATTGTGGGATGTCTTTCTATTGTGGTTGTGTAACTCAATAGCCTGCAGTTGAAAGTCACAGAGAGGCAAACATCCAAAACGAAAGAGACCTGTTTAGACCACAGGGAGATGGGAGGGGAGGCTGGCCAACAGAGGAAGAAGGGCAAAAATGAAACGGTCAGGGAGGGAGCTTGGGTAAAAGAATGAGTAAAAGATGTTGAAGCAGACAGTCAGGGAGGTTTGGATGTTCTGACTGTTTGTCTTGGCTGGTAACCTGAGCGGAAGATTTAAGTGAACGTAAAAGGTCACTGTCACAAGCCTCTGACATTATGAATAATGCGTATGCGCATGTTTGAATTGTACACCATACCCATGTACACGGATGGCCTCACACTGGGATGTTAAACACCATGGCGACAGGCGCTGACCCCAGTCGTAAAGAGGTTAAAGGTCAACAGAGCTACTAAGGAGTTGACAGTGACCCTGAACACAGGAACATCCTATAGTGGGGAACAGGAGGAGGAGAAGACAGAGGTGGGGGGAAGGGAGAGAGGATGAGGGTAAAGCTATTACTGGAGGGAAGGAAGAGGGGCAGAGGCAGGAGAGGGAGGGGGGGCAGGATGAGCGACAGGAGACTGTGAGAAGAGGAAGTAAGAGATGAGAGGATGAGCAAAGTAAGAGACGGGGGAATTGAATCAATGATGAGAAAAGACCCAAGAGACATTCACACATAAACAACTTGGGGGGACTTGCATGCAGGGCACAGGTTGTTGTGTTGCAGGTTTCCAATACAGATTTGATGATAGGCTAAGTAGGGAAGCAGTTTGTGGGATTTAGTAACTGTGATCTTTAAGCAAAATGACGCACATTATACACTGACCCACTGTTAGAGAAAGCAATAAAAGGCACATGGGCAGAAATGTAAGCTCCTGTCTGTTTGCTGAGGCAGACGTTGAAGTAATATGCCATACGAAGAAAAAAAGTTATTTTTCTTTGCACAGTGATTTGATTTAAAAAAAGTTTCCTCAATGAGATTCTTGGCTAATTGTATTTAAGCTAAACTAAGATTGTTAGTGTGTTCCCGAAACAATCAAGCAAATTGTAAAGTCAGCAATATTCAGGTAGATTAAATATTTGTAGTGAAAGAAACTCATCTACTTCCTGTATTCTACGTATAATGTAAAATATGAGGGGAAAATAATTTTCCCAGCACACAGTTTTCCCTTGATGCATTTGGACAAATTATCCTTTAAAGAAGAACTCTCACGCAGTTTCAAGTCGTCAGCTCCTCGTTTGGTCTATTGTGTATTTTTCTCTCTGGCTCTGACTATGAAGTCACCTCCTGGAGAAAAGCGCTTTGTGTTTTTATGAGACATTCTGACTGCGCAGCGGTACAAAAACAAGGTTCTTAAACTGTCATTTTGCATTTAAGAGCACTTATCAATTTCATAGACGCAGTCAAAGCAGCAGTCTCAAGTAAGACATGAGTTATTCTGTGTGCGCCTGAAATGAGCCTTGGGAAAGGTTAGCCATAAACTGAAAAAGGTGTTTGATCTATAGCCAGGTATTGATCAAAAACACTGTCTAAGCTCATGAAAATGTACATGTCTGTATGTGTGTGTGCGTTGGTGCACTCTGGTAGAGAGTGTGCGGTGTATGCAGTAATGGCTCTTGACGTGTGATTTGAGCTATGGCCAGGTATTGATCAGAAAACATCACGGCAGCTTTAAACTTTGCTAAACAGCTTTTGGTGAGACCTGACTAAGTGCTGTTACAGACTCATGAGCCATTAGGAGTTTGTATAAAAGAGACTAAAGTGAGTCGAACAAAGAACAATTAGAGTGGAAAAGAAAATGTTGAATGTCAGTTTCTTTTTTTTCCAGACACAAATGCCACTGATAATAGTTTTTTCCACTGCCGTTTTTCACCTGTTTTTCAACGTGATGGATGTTGATTTTTCTCACAGTCTACTCTCTGTAGAGCATGTTCACTGTTCAAAATTGTGACATTTTTAAAATGAATACTCTACAATTAACTAATTAAGTTTTGTGTTGTCTCATACTCTATTGTTTTAAGATCTTCCACTTTTCCATGTTGAGACCTGTGACTTTTCTCTTTCTGTGGTGCACTGATTCATATACACTATCAGCAACATTAAACCAGTGTTTAACACAGATCATCTATTTTTTACCATTACACAACTGGCCTCAAGATTTTCTTACAAGTTACATGTCATTTTACCCAGCCAGAACACATGATGGCTGGTCCATCTTTTCTTTTCCCAAGCCTTTCCTTGGGTGGGTCTGCCTGCTATCAACGGTCTACTAACCTAATTGTTGCGCAACTACTTGGTAATGGGTCATTTGTTTTAGGGTTGTTCTAGGGGCTATGTCGACCTCTAATTTGAACATGGACAAAACCACACACAGACACACACTGTCTTGTGATCAGAACGATTTGGAGGGTTTTGTCAGGGGTAGAGGAAGTGTGTCTGGTTAATGATTCCCGCTGGGTTAAAGCAGACGGAGTGGACCGTTAAATGCTCGAGATAAGGCATAGAAACAGACTTGGCGGCACTTGGATTGTGCTGACAGAGTCAGGGGGGTTTTTTGAGGAGAAAGGGAAAAAAGTGTGGGTATGGCATGGCAAATGACTAGAATAAAAAGGAACAAAACTGTCCAGCATGAATGCCACCATCTCCCTGTGAGTGTTGGTAATATTCACTGGGAGCTGAGTGGTGCTGCTAATTACCTAATTACCCAGTGTAAATCAGCAGCTCACTATTTTGCTTTTTGATGATTAAATTTGTTCGTAGTCACAATGATTACAGATACAAACAAAGATTTCTTTTGTATCCTTAAGCCATGCTTTTCCTCTTTCCATGACAAAACCAAAATAACAGCTGAGATCAGCAACAATACTCTTTTACCTTCCACACAAGTAAAAATGGTATTAAGATTGGCAGAGTATGTTAACCTGTACTGTGTCTCAGCAGTATGTAAGAGCAGCCAGTTTTCTTCTGGATCTTAATAAGCGTGACGTAAGAGAGGCCCATTTCTGTGCTCTGGATCCAATAGTAGCGTGTAATTACCTTTAAGACCTGCTCCCTATGCTAAAGGATTAGCCATAATCCATAACCAAAGCCATAACTATTGCTACGCTACGTTAATTCCAGTCAGACGCATGCAACACACAGTTCAGTGACTAGGATGCCGTCTGTCTTCATCTGTGTCCTCTCTCCTCCTCTTCACTTCCTCTCCGCTCCTCTCTCACCTTCTTCATTTCAAATTGAAGTTGTTAAGCTTTATGCCCCTCCGTCTGTGATGTCAGAATTGGAGAGCAGTTTTGCTGTTGTACACAATCCAAAATAGAGAATGAGAGGGAGAGAGAGTAAGGGAGAGTGAATGGAGAAAGAGACAAGAGAGAGAGGTGGAGAGGATTAATATCCTCAAAGGAGAGGTGCATAGGAGCAGAGGTGCTGTTGGTTTGAAATAGAGCTTAATATCCTGCTTTTACTGCTTATGGCAATGAGAACCTCGGTTTATGTGCGTGCGTGCGTACGTGCGTGCGTGCGTGCGTGCGTTCGTGTGTGTGTGCATGCGTGAATGTGTGTTTACTTTTTAGAGTCTGTTTTCTCACTCTTAATGTTGTCTTTGAAGAAGTATGAAAATATAAAACACACACTTTTTTCTACACAGTCTGTACACATAAGCATACACACAAACTGTAAACTGTATCGACGAATGACAAAACCACACGAACTGAACTATGCACAGAAATACTTGTAACGGGTGTGAGTGGGAGTGATGGAACAGTGGAAGAAAAAACAGTGAGGAAGTATCTATAAAATTATCCAATCTTAGTTGTGACAGAAACATTTTGCCTATCCTGAAAATAGGGCCCCTCTCTGTTACTTGGAACATTTTAGGATTCGATGACGATAATGACAGAACTGCACAAAGTATCGCCACAAAATTCAACCTGGAGCCACAAAAATACCACAAAACCTTGACACCCTACCACACAAATGAGTATAACGGCAGCTGTCTGCACTGCATCAGCCTACCTGACAAGCTCTCAGCTATGACCTGTTCACCCTTAAGTTTGCACATATTTACACCTGGAAGCTGCTCAGTAAAAATCAGTCTGAGCTGTTGTCCCCTGAGCAGCTGGGGGTTCAGAGCCTTTCTCAAGGGCTTTGACACTATCTGTGCATGGTGACTACAGTGACTATTAATAAACATTAATAGTTAGAGGTGCTGAACTCCAGTCTCCTGCATGATATTCAGACGTGCTACATTCCAGTATACTATACCACCCCAACACCAATACCTACAGCCTTTCTTTCCACCTTGCCTCATATAGAGCATACCACACTGTGTTGGAACCGGACCACATGGTGGAGAATCATTCAATATGGATTGAATTCCTGGGGATATTTTCGTCTGCCAGAATTGTGCAGCCCTGGCATACATATGATAATGAATGCCTGGTGTGTTTAAAGTTCTTAAGATTATTTGAATTGTGAGTGGATCCTGTTGGACTCATTCATTAAATTCTTTTTAACTGGACATAATTTATTGCTCTTATCTTAGACCATAGTATGTTTAGCCTAATTGAGTCCTGATGAATACTGCCAACCTGTTAAGTGACACATTGTCGTGTGTGTATGCGTGCGTGCGTGCGTGCGTGCGTGCGTGCGTGTGTGTGTGTGTGACAAGTGCTTGCTCTCAGTAGTGAAGGGAAGCCTGTTGTAGGTCACCTCTGTGATAGCTCCATCTCTCCTTATCACCCCTTCACTCTGTCTATCTGTCCTTGGCCATCACTCTTCCTTTATATCTCAACCTCTCTCTCTCTCTTGCTGTCACTCACTCACCTTTCCAATCTTCCTTTCCACTTCAAACTTCACATCCCCTCCACAAGGTTATTGCACATCAACTACTAACACAGTGTGTGTGTGTGTGTGTGTGTGTTTGTGTGTGTGTGTGTGTGCGTGCGCGCATGCGTGTGTGTGTGTGTGTGTGTGTGTGTGTTTAAGCATATTATTTTCAGAAGCTAGCTAGACCATCATAAAACACCAAAGTGACTTTTTATGCCTGTGCGCCAGAGACAGCCGTGGCCAGAGGCATTATGTCGTGTCTGTCTGTCCCATTGTCATGAACGGGATATCTCAGGAATGGCTTGAAGGAATTTTTTTCAAATTTGGCACAAACACTCCCTT
>NC_079368.1:25652355-25827355 GCF_021018895.1 Seriola aureovittata | reverse complement strand
AGAGGCAGAGCACACACAGGGATATTAGACTGTAATAGCAACCAGATGAACTTGTTGATAGAGTACTAAACAAGTCTAAATAGCCTAACACCTGGCTCGTTCTGACAAAGGCATTATCTGACGCCACCAGTTTACCAACTTGAGAGTTTAACAAAATGATACTCAGTGTTATTTGCTCTTCTCTTTCTCCTTGGAGCTATCTTAAAGTGCCATATGTTTTCTTTATAAAGTCTGGAGCCTGTTGACAGTAATTCAGATGAGGAAGGTTGTGTGCTGAGGTGAGTGCAGCAGAGTAATCAGTAAATGCATGGACAATGTAGTCACCCGCACTTCTTATACATTCACTGTGGTAGGCAGCTGTCTGCTCTTATCCTCTCGCTTTGTCAGGTTGAAAGAAGTAAAGCTGAAGGGGAAGAAACAGGGATCCAGAGCTGGTGGAGGGGAAGTAGAGGCAATTCTGTTGTTTGGTTCTGTTAACTATGAAGCTCTCCTCTTTTATTTGATCTCCCTGTTCCTTCAGAAAACTCCTCAGTCACTCTGCAAGGGGTTTTAACAGCAGCAGTATGTGTGTCTTAACATCAGATGAGAGGTCTTAGCCCAGGTAATCGAATTTGGGATCATGTGATTGGACAGGACAAGGGGAACAGGATGAAGAGCCATTTATCCACTTGACCTGCCTCACATACACTCAAGAGAACAGATACATACAAAAACAGTCTCCATTTTTAGAATACTTTGCCAGGTCACTGCTGGTCTAAAAAAAACAACATGGCTACTTCATGTGCTGTTCGCCCATCTGGCCGGCCAGAGCCTCTTCCCCACGGTCCTGTTTTACATGAAACATACTGTTGCTTCAAAGCTGCGTTACTGCCTGTTTAGCCATAATGTGCCATTATGCATGGCATCCAAGAGCATGCTGGAGCACAAAAAGAACCACATGTGGAGCACTCCAAGTGCCCAAAGCTATATATTACACATGTTACATACTGCACATGTTACACACTGTGTGTAGGAGACTCTACTTTACATAGCTCCAGCTGGACAGGAGGAAAGATGGTTAAATACATGTAGTTGATTCAAAAAGCATGAGATTATTCATTTCCCTTCTCCTATGGTAACAAGCCCCCGCTCCACAGTGTAAGCATACATGTATACATGTGCACACACACTTCGATAACAAGTCCTACCTAATCTGCTGATTGCATGTTATTTAATACTGTAATGTGTGGAGGTATTTTGAAAATTGCTGGTGAGAAAAGTGAGAGAGGGGAGAGGAAGAGATCCAACATGAAAACAAATTCGTAAAGATTTTTTTTTCCTTCCCTTCCTTATTGAAGTGGAGACGTTTCAGTCAAGCTTGTTTGTAAAAAAGTTTGAAGTGAAATGGATTTCTGCGAATGAGAAAACAACATCAGGGCTAAGCAACTATTTGAAGGTGCTGTCAAAGGCTTTCTCTGTCTTTACCCTCCTCCTTTCATCTTTCTCTCATCCCTCGCTCCTCCTCCTCCCTTCCTATTCTCATTAGTGATGGTTGTGAGAGAGTGGAGAACAAAGCCCAGACCCTGCCAATCGATCACCGAGCTGCACTATCAATCGACTGGTGGAGCACAGGTCTCCTCCATCTGCCCAACGATTGGCAGGTCAAAGATTGATGAAGAAGGAAGACGGTTGTGTGTCTGTGTGTGTTTGTGTGTTAATGCAACAGACTATGTCTTTGTTTTAGATAAATTACAGAAGATTAAATCTCATCGTGTTTGTCAGCTACATATTTTAATTTGTACTCGGCTCAAAAATAAATTAAAATTGTACCGAAAGTATGTGTGTGTGTGTGTGTGTGTGTGTGTGTGTGTGTGTGTGTGTGTGTGTGTGTGTGTGTGTGTGTGTGTGTGTGTGTGCGTGTGCGTGTGCGTGTGCGTGTGCGTGTGTGTGTGTGAGGGACAAAGCCCCCAGACACTGACAGATATTTGTTTTGGTGGATACTCTTTACCCTGGCACTATGTTTCTGCCCTGGCAGCAGTAAACACTCACACACACACACACACACACACACGCACGCAAGCAAGCAGAATTAAATCATACACTGGCATGGAGTCACACTTTACCCTGGCACAGTGTCATTGCCTTTCAGTGCTGTGACTCATGCCAACGCTCTAATGGATGAATCCTGCAGCAGTCTGAACAAGCATGGGTGTGTGCAAGATTTGTGTGCATGCATGTGTGTGTCACCCCTTGTGTATGTGTGTATATTTTCAAGGTGTTGTGTAAACATTGGAATTATGTGTCACAGCTGGCCAGATGACTTGCCCCGGTTTCATCTCGAATTTCTGTGCGTCTCTGTGGGAGGACGATGCTGCCACATTTGCATGAGAAAGGTTGTCAGACTAACACCTTTTCTTGTTTCTCTCCCTCCCTTCCTCCTTCCCCACCTCCCTCATTCTCTCTATCTTCCTCCTGTGTCCACAGCTCTGATAGCCATAGGCCAGTACAGCAGTACCATAGAGACTGTGGATGCCGGCTGGTGTAAGGATATCACAGACCAGGGAGCCACACAGATCGCTCAGAGCAGCAAATCCCTTCGCTACCTGGGCCTCATGAGATGTGACAAGGTAACACGGCTCAGCCCATAATGACTACTGTTGTCTGGGTTCCTGTCAGTATGTATCGTATGTGTGGCTTTCTCTCACAAGATGTTTCTGGAGATGTTTTCAGATGTAGCAGATCAAATCTTTTTTGTGATATGTACTGCAAAACATTTAAAGGGGAATGTGCAGTATGATTATTTGGTCTACAGGAAAAAAAAAACAATTCTTGCAATAATTCTGATTATAAAATATTTGTTTACGCCCTTTTTAAAACAAATATTTTCTGTTTGACATACACACACCATTTGATATACACACGTAAACACAGAGACAAGCACACTAACATGAACCCTAAAAAGTTCCAGGTTAGGGCAACTGGCCAATTAAAAGATATCCAGAGGAGAGCATGTGGAGTAGCTAAGCCTCTGCTGCCTGTGCCCAGTGTGTCTACGTGATGCATGTCTGAGTCAGCTGGTTGGGTGATAACAGAAGTAAAGTGACATAATGACCCCTCGTAAAACTACTTTGAGATGCCCCTGGGTCTGAGGGACGATCTTTCCAAAGTCACCCTTAAACTCTCATCTGGCCTCTTACCCGTCCAATCACGAACCTGATGGAAGCACATTTAGTTGTACTGCCATGGTAACAACCACACCCACCTCTCCAATTGGTTCAGGGGAGCTCCTGCCACACAGATGCATCCACTTAGTGCGGGATCATTCAGTCTGACATGAGTGGGATGAGAGGCAGACAAGGAAGGGGAAAGTGAACAGCTGTCTTAACCTAGAAACTTTAACCTGCACTGATATTGTACAGCCCGGTGTCTTATACTGTAGCCTGGTACACAACGCGGGCTGTAATCCCAATGCTGGTGCGCCTCCATATGGTGAGTGTAACAGTATGTTTTAATGAGCCTTTCGTTTTCAGGTTGAGGCTAAATTTTACATTTGGGTTTTGAGCTGAACACATTTAAAAGCCCCTGCTGTGCAGTAAAAAGTCCAAGTAGAAGTTGGCAGCGGAGAAAAAGGAGGGAGGAGGGATTTTGACTTATAGTCAAGGCCTTTCACCAGGTTGGGAACTCATCATTTTTATTTCTTCATTATAAAATCAGTGATATCTGTGTGTCACGGCCTCCAGTTTGACCCTATGGATTTCTCTGAAAAAAAAACGCCTACCCGGAGATCGTTAATTGCGTCAAGAACACCGGTGTATCATATTTATGTATTTATACTGTAATGAAATTAAAACATATGAGGGTCTGACAGTGACCCCATATGTGAGGTCTCAGTGATGAAGCAGTGTACTCAGTTCAGATTATTGCAGACATGAATGTGTATCCATCATATTTATCTAGGAGTAATAAAGAGTAACTGCATTACATAGCAGGTGATCACTAAGATTCCATTTTCATTCAGTTCCCTCCTGCCTTGCCGACTCAGTGACCCAACAATCGATATTACAGCCATGCTAATAAAAATCTGTTCAGGAATGACCCACATCTTTACTGGAATCACAATTTTTCTTAGTTTCTCTCCGCCGTATGCTTTCATACCCCACCCATTCCCCTGCCCGCATTTTCCTTGCCATCTCTCTCTTCAGATGTGATACTCATAATTTGCCCCAGAGGATGGAAAGATAAATAATTACTCTCCCTCTGCTAGAAGGGGGGATTTTGGGATGACACAGCTAAATAAAGCAGTAATTGGTGCTATTAGAGTTGTAATGGGGGGTGAATGGAGCAGAGAGAAGAGTTTGACAGTTTCCAAAGTCAGGTACATTACCAACTCTGAACCACAGAATTAATTCACTGCATGCTTGCCCCCCTCACCCATTTCCCTGTCTTCTCTCTTTCGTGTCCTAAAATTGCGTTTAGCATTGCAAATAAGCCTGGAGTATTGGTGCGGATTGGTCAGGCCTGATGTGGGAGAGAGATCAGCCCACGGCATCTACTTCCTTTGTTGTTGTTGGTGTTGTTGTTGTTTTCCATTATGTTAGACAAGAAAGGGAGTTACAGTAGATATGGTCAGGTTTCAGTACGAGAGAGAGAGAGAGAGAGAGAAGGGTCGTGGTTATCTGAAGTTCGCTCAGAGGGAAACAAATAAACAGAAATAGGTCGTTATTGCCACGGTCACAGTGAAAATGAGAGCTCCACAGCGAGTTAAAGAGGTAAAAAGGTGAGAGCGAGAGACAGACCAGGGGAATTGTGGTTATCTTCGTGTCAGCCCAGGGGCAGCAGTGACCATGTTCCGCCTTCTTCTCCCCTCCTACTCTCATCTCTCTTCTCCTCTGCACCCCCCCCCCCCCGCTGCTCTCCTCTCCACATCCTTCAGTCGCCTCTGTTTTCCCATTTCATTCAAATTTTTCTGTATTTTTGGGGATGGCGGCCAAATAAAGCAGTAATTGGTTCTGTTGGTGCATTTACTGTAGCTGACACTCCTCTCAAACACACCTCGCACTGAGGGGCTTTATCAAGGTCACTTTGACAGGGTCATTACTGGCTGTTGTCTGAGTTGAGCCGGTGACTCCTCTGATGTAGAACTGGCGCTTCAAGCCCGTGGCCACACTGCTGCTTCGCTTCTTCACTTTGCTTGAAGGAGTCAAATACCTTTGAAATTCTTACGTTAAAAAAAAAAAAAAGAATAGCACATTGCATTTTGTCAAAAAACTATAGCTTCACATTAATTTTTGGTTTGACCGCCGCTCGATGAAAAAACATTGTAGGTTTCACGGCAGTTGTAATATGTGTTGCATGCCATGTCTCTTAAATTAATCAAATCAATACTTTGAAGTACTTTGCAAAATTGTTTTCAGTTGTTTATAGGCAGTGCATTCAATTTGGTCATGATTTTTTTCTGCTTTGCATGTGACATTTCAGGCTCTGGGCAATATTGTATCATGCTTTATTTGTGTATCACAGCAGTAAAATCTGGAGGCATGTCCAATTCAATCTTAGGGCAAACTAATCTCATCTCTGCACTTAATGCAGTTCTGGGAAAAAACGCAGAAGCTTGGGGACAACTCTCAATTCCACCATGTTCGTTGATAATGAAAGTCTTGTGCAAATTACTTAAGTTTAGATTTCTCTCAGTCACACAGCGTCTCTTCTTTATGTTGACAAATCCATTTGAATTTTTTCCCTCATGCCTCATATTTAATTCTCCATTGTTTAAAAATAAGATGTGAGGCGTTGCTTTGCTTTCTCCATCTTTTTTCTTTCTGTACCCTGGCGTTGACAACATGAACGACCAGCATGTACCGTAAGGTCAGCAGTACTTCTTCAATTAAGTACATATTTCCTCTTCGTAGGTTGTTCAAGAACTGTTTTGATGGTTAAATTCTATAATAAAACATGATGGAAGAACATGAGTGGATTCCAGGCAAAACTACTTCACTTAAGAATGTGTCCTCTATTAGATTTGAAAAGTATACTCATATGATTGAGTTTGATAGATTTTAATTGGTCGAACACACTTAGCTTGACTCTTCACAATCTCAGTTTGTTTAGTTCAGCCGCAGGATCTACACACTTGAGTAACCATCTCAATATTTACACATCAACAAACCACCATCTAAGCCAGCATACTGCTGCTAAGGGGGTCATTGATAATGGCCCCAACCTGAAATAATTTTGCTCTGCGTACCAGCCATGAATGTTTGCGTTGCGAAAATAAATTGTTATATATTCTTCCAACAAGCGGTTTGCTTTGGCAGATAGTTATTCCTTGTGAGAGCTATGTTGACAGTGTTTTGGACATATTACAAATATCCCAAAGTTAATATTTCCCTTACAAGGACTTTGCTTGGTTTCTGCTCAGGATGTATATGTTGCAGGAATTTAGAACAAATAACTGACATAGGTAAGCTAAAACTAGCTAAGATCAGAAGTGACAGTAACACAGTTACACAACTGACCTGTTCAGCCATCATCATTAGGGCTAGCCTAAGCCTGTCTGTCTCACAGATGTTCAGGTAACTTCTACAGTATACATTCGGCTATTTAAAATAAATACAGTTCCAGTCTCTCCTTATTTCTTCCTCTCTCCCTCCCTCACTTTTTTCCTTCTCCCCCCTCAAAGCTTTCTCCCACACGAACTGATGCGGAGTTAGGTTTCCGTGTGGGTCCTGTCAGTCTTCGACAAATACAGCCTTGTGATAACCTTGACACACAGTGCGGACAACCCAGTCAGCTCTCTGCCTCGGCAGCGCAGCCTTGCCTGTGTAAATTTGTTTGGAATTGTCAAAACGCTGGGAATTTTAATGTAACAGCTTCCCTGAATGTCACAGGACTTAGAAAGTGTAGAATTCATCTAAGGACTGTTAACAGGATCCAGCTGGCTCTCCTCATGTGGAGCAGTGTGAAGGATCGATTTCCTCCGTCACAGTTTATACAAACGTGCTTCCGTACTGTATACATTTTACTGCCAGAGAACCTGAATTGTGTGTCCACTGCCATTTGGACTGATACGAAGAATTTAAGGGTTTTTTTTCTCTCTCTTTTTTTTTTTTTAATCAGTACAAACACAGACCTAGTACATCACAAATCTGTGTGAAGTCCCAATATTTTCTTATTCAAAGTCTCATTTCAGTAGCTGAGCCATTGAGGCTCTTAATAGTATGGAATGTGTGCGTTTGCCACACTGACTTTTTTTCTTTCCTCTCCTCTTCCCTACATGTCTGTCTGAAGGATTTCCATTGTGTCTCACTGTGTTTACACTTGCTGAAATGCAACGTGTCTTTGTGTGACAGTGTGTGTTCTGCGATAGGAATTTATGTTATTTGCTGTTAACACAGTTCATAATGGAGCATTGAAATCAGAACCCCTCCAGGCCCAGAGCAAATGGCGTGCTCCGCCTGCCTCAAATGATTACACCCCTCTGCCCTCAGGGCCAAGCGACCCTGTTCTGACGAGGGGAAAGAATGCGATTGATCCAGACTCACCCCAAAATAATCAAATCAATTCATTTTGTCCTCTTTCAGCTATAACTCTGTGCCAGTCTTTTGAAGTATTCAGCTGAAAGACTCAAGGAAAAAGTGCATTAATCTTCTGAAAAACGGATCCTTTTTGCTCGGCAGTGCCGCATATGTCAGTGTGTGTGTCGCAGAAATGCCCAGCTCCCTGCTGAGTTTACTGTTAAATGTTTGATCTTCTCTGTGGGGGGAATCCAACTTTATACACTTCCACCAACACAATGCAACATTATGTATTAATCTAGGCGATGCTTTCTAGTGGCGAAAGTCAGTCCAATGGCGTCATCTGTAATTTTCAACTAAAATCATGGCGATGTCATAACAACGTTCAGCTCGTTGGAATGGGCTCACACACACACACACACACACACACACACACACACAGATGCAGAAACACAAGCACACATAAACATGCCAAACTCACAAAACTCACCAAATGCTGCTACTGTAACATTTGTGGCTTTTTTGTTTTGGGCAAACCTCAAAAAGTAGGACAAGTGTCCAGTTACAGGGTCGAGGATCGAGCAGTTAGCTTTATTGATTCGTGCAGAAAGCCACTGTACTGCCTGGCACTACACAGTGTAACTCATTGTGCTCCTTATCTTGACCCTGCTTTCATATTTCTCCTATATGTGTTAAGTTGCTGTTTTCTATAATGTGCCCTCCTGGCCTCTGCTGATGTATAACTCTGGGGATCTTAATCTTTTTCAGCTTCAGTGGAATGTTTTCTTTAGAGATGTTCTCACAGCTTTCTCATATGTTCCTCTTTTCCTCTCATCCGCTTTCTTCCCCCGTCCGTCTTCTCTCTCTCTCTGTCCTAGTCTCCTTTACCCCCATCTTCTCCACCCCCCCTTCTCTTCTCTTTCCCTCTCATCTACCTTCTTTTTTTCCTGCTTCTTTTCCACTACTTCATTAGAGTGAAAACAAATGGGCAGTCCAGGTTGTGAAACAGAGAGGGAAGCAAACTCACGCAGTCAGCACGAAGCCGGACTAGGAAAATAATGACACTGACTGCTACTGGCCCCTTCAGGGACAACTGGTGGAGACAGCAAGAGTCATCATAGTAATGGAGGAGATGAGGGAGGAAAATGGAAAGTAAAACGAGGGTTGGCCTTGAGGACAAAAAAAAATAATGAAAAAAATGATTTAACGAATGACAGAAACCAGGAAAAAATAAAACTAAAATTAGATAAAAATGAAACAATAGAGTCAAAGCTGGCTATTCTCTTCACAAATGGCCCCCAAAAAAGTGTTTTGTGTAAGCAGTTTTGAGGTGTGCTCCCATTACCTGTAGTGAGGTGGAGCACCATTTGGGGAACAGGTATGAGCAGTGCTGCACCCCCAGATAGAGCAACCAGACAGACCTTGTTAAAAGAACAGACATACCAATCAATATGGCCGTTCCACTGGTACATCCAGCTGCTGGGGACTATACACAGACAGGCACGGCACGGCAATTTGCAGACATAAACAAGGACCTAATTGTTCAGGGCCTGGAGGTTTGGAGTGAGGAAAACAAAGATGAAGTATGGTGAAGAGTTAGGAGGCATTTTAGCTCTCGTTTAGGAAATGAGAGTTTGGGAGTTCAGCAAAACTTTCTTTGATGAGTGTTGTTACTGTGAACAGCATGGGTCCTTAGTTTAAAGGCTGCTAAAGTGAAGGGGAATTAGGAGAAAGATACCGCGTGCGCGCCATCAAGTGTAAGATAGGCAGGTTCTCTGGCTCCTATTTTCGAGGCTTTGGTCAGACTTGAATGTTCAAAGTCAAGAAAGCAGTTTGAAAGAGTCATTTGCCATTTGTGATTTTCAGTGTAATCTTGGAGTCTCATCCCGCGAAGAAGAGCTGTATTGATTGGCGGTCTTAACTGAAGCCGCCTCCTGATCATCCCTTCATCTTGTTTCTAAAGGGCAGGAGCAAGGGACAGTGAAGGAGAGAGGGTGAAATAAAGTGAGACACCGACAGAGTTCACTGAGTATCTGAAGGGAATCTCAGAATTGCCCTTCAACAAAAAAATCTACCAGATACACACATGTAAACCTGACCTCAGCTGTCTCTCATACACACTCATACAATTTTTTTTTTTTTTGCCTTCTCTCCACCCTGCCGCCCTGTCCTCACTTCATTTTTACCCCTCTTCTCCTCTTTTTGTTTCTCAGTGTCTCCCTCCCTTACCCTCCTCGAAGCAAGGACAGCCAAGGTTGTTTGAATTTTGGATGCTGCTCACATCTTTTGTTCATTCAATTAGTTCATTCAAGTTGCCCCCCCACCCCCGTCTTGTCTTTCAGTCCTCCCCCCCCTGTTTCTCCCCCTCCTCCTCCTCTTCCTCCCTCATCCAGCACTGTTTACTCATCACAACGGAGGTCAACATAATCTCATGGAGTCATGGGCAGACAGTAGACAAGACTCAGTGTGGCCTGTGTACTCAGGCTTGCCAATCCTGATATGTTTTTGGGCCATAACTAATGTTTGGCTCAATATGCTTTTTCTGTCTCCCGGACGTTGAGAGAGACAGCAGGTGGTCACAACCCAATTTTTAGCCTGCAGGCGCAGTGTCTGACTGTGTTGGTGATGAATTAGCTATTTAATGCTAATGACAATGTAGCTCCCCTCACTGAATGCTACGTCTGTACAAATTTAACACATCCAGACGAGCTTGGGAAATTTCTTTTTTTCTTGGGGGGGGTCGATTAAGCCTCTGATTGATGTCCAGCTTGATAATTGATTGGAAACAGGAGTAGCCAGTGGATGTGAAAGCTTTGAAAAAGTTTTACTGTGTGTGTAGCCAGAAATAATGTTCCTATGACGTGTGGCTGCTCAGTTAACAGTTGAGAAAAAGAAAAATTTTACCCCGGAAAAAAAGGTACAGATTTATCAGGCTGGCAAGATTTGTGCTTGTATTCACAGTGAATAGAACAAAAAGCAGAAATCGGTGAACACACTGACCTTTTAAATCCTGAAGAGCTTGACTTTAATGGCAGTACTCTCATTTGGTTATTCAGAATTAACCCGGAATTCAGAATAATCACTCTACAGTAGGTGGTATCCACATGTCAGGCTTACTGCCTTGTTTGTAACTTTAACCAGTCACACAAATCTAATCCATTCTCTCCTCGCTCTAAAGAGTCACTATGAATTTTGTATCACTGTGTTCTTCGAGAGGACAGGGTCAAGTCGTCCTTGTTCTTTATTTATTCTGAAGAACTTGGGAGTCATGGGAGGCAGAGAAATTAAACACAGTGGCTCTGTTGTGATTATCTTTAAGAAATTCTGCTTGTGTCTGACCTCCAGTAAGCTGCTCTGGAATTTGTTCCTACAGTTTCTAGTGGTGTGTGTGCGTGCATGTGTGTGTGTGCGTGCATGTGCGTGGGTGCGTGCACCCACCTTACTACATTATGCTATTTGCTATTTGAAGACAAAGGAGTGGTCTTAGTCTGCAGAGGATTCAACAGGCCTGTTATTATTTTATGACCCTAACTAGTCCCTGTGGTAAGAAGATGAGATCACCCTCATTGTCTGTACCTCTGATTCTCTCTTTGTGTGTCCCTCTATCACCACATCTGTCTCTTCCTGTCTCCTGCGCTCCTTCTGTTTTGTCTTGTTTTAATGTTTCATCAACTTAAAAATTGTAAAATTGTGGCAATTTGGCAGCAATACAATGATATCAAATTATATCTCTCTTAAAACAGTTTTTCTATCTTGTTGTCAGTTACATCCAGTAACTTGGGTGGAGGCCATTTTATGTCAGACGTTTTGGTCCCAATCTGAAATGCAAACACTGAAACCACCTGAACCAAACTTACATAAATTAACGTATAAAAGAGGAAGAAAAGAGAGACCTGGTCAGAAAGGGACTCTACAGTCAGACCTGGTCCAAAATACACACATGGTTTAATTAGACCCAATCCAAAATGCAGTCGGCCTGAACAAACCACTTCACAGTTCACTCTCTGTCTTACCTCAAAAACCACATTTTTTCCAGCCGTGCTTATGGTGAACCGGCTGATCAAAGCTAACGGCGAGTTTGCTTTAGATAAACTGACACACAGATACAAGACTCAAGGCTACAGAACCATATCTTACCTGGACCATATTAGGCTGAATATACTGTTATTTGGACCTACACTGAATTGGGTCCCCGGTCTTCATTGCTACTAACCAATTGGACACGTGCCGACCTCTGAACCATCATATCCTTTATTTTATGGGATGATATCTTGTGTATGATGTTCATAGTAATTATATTAATAAATCTATATGATAATATAATATAACTTATTGTATCTTGTTTTTAAGACAAACGTAAGTTGTGGTTGCATTGTTTATTCCAGTTAATTAAAGCATCTTTTCATGCCATGGTTTTACATTTCTAGAAAAATTCATTTAAAGTATTAAGTGCAGAAGAAATAGATGGTTATGAGCATGATTGCTACAAGAACATCAAACCTCATCAAAGCTCTAAGGCTTGTTAGTTCTATGTCACAACACCTCCATTCTTAATTAGCTTTATTTTAGTTCTACATAATAAGATGTAGCTGTGATAGTGTTTTACGTTGTTTTCTTTCCTAAGACTAACAAATAAATTGTGCAAAGCCTCTTGAGTTAGGGAATGTTTTCCTCCAGTCTGCAGAGATAAGAAGGCCGGTGTAGAAAGAGGGATTGGGCTGAGCCTTGTACACATTCCTTTAGTTACCTTTGTCATGCGTGATGGAGTGTGGGGTTTACAAACCTGGCCTCCAGAACCTCTTTCTCTGACCCTGTTCAGTTGAGCCCCCATTCCTCTGTGTGTGTGTGTGTGTGAGTGTGTGTGTGTGTGTGTGTGCTGACACCCGTCTTTTCAGTTCTGCTGCTGTCTGATATTGTGCAGGGATGAGGTTGTGTGAGCGGGACCAGACCTTAGTTGTCGCAAGCGGTGCCTGACCTGGTTTTTAAAAGCACATTCAGAGCCATGCTCTGCAGATTTCTGTGAGGGGCTTTCTGAGACAAAATCAAAATGTTTGAGCTCAGGCTTTCCTCGGTAAAGAGCAGTCCATTCCTTAAGCTTCCAAGCCAATGCATCGATAGTTCATTTAGAAATATTGAATCCTTCAGAATAAGTTTGTGGCAACCTCTTTTCTGTCTCTATACTTTTTTTTATACTCTCCTCTCTTTTTCATCCATTCTTTTTGCCTTCCTTCCTCTCCTTCTTATCAGAGACGGAGAACTATCTTTCATTTGTCCAGTCACTCGTTTAGAAACTTTACAACCATGGCTTTTCCTCTGAGCAGTTTAAAGAAGGCTATAAATCTGGCTTGTTTAAATCCTGACTTGTTTAAGCTGCCTTTTACTAAGACCTGATGCACTGAATTCTTCGGCTGCCTAAACAGGCTTTTTAAACATTTACCCCAAATGTATTTACTGGTTGACTGATACACTTTCTACATGGGAGTAGACAGTGAACGGGGGGTATTTGTCTCTCTTTATCGCCCTGGGACTAGCAATGGCTGCGACATGGCCAAAGAAAATGAGAGAAGGAAGAAGAAAAGAGAAAAGTGCCCGGCAGACCTGTGCTGAATTTAATGAAAACACAGAGGAAATAAAAAGAAATAGTGCTATTTGTCTTGAAAAAAAGAGAAAAAACCCCACTTATAATCATATAAAAAGAACCACTGAACATGTCTTTGTTTTCTGATATCTGCATGTACATTCATTTAAATTCAGTTCTGAAGTTGTTCAATATCAACAGTCAGTTTTATTGCTTTTTTTTCCAGGGTCACTGTTGCTGCGCACATTACAGAACTCAGTGGGTCTTAATATATTCAGAAGGAGCGGAGGCCATATTTTTTTTTTAGTCATCTGTTTCCTAAACTCTCTCCCTCTCTCTTTATTCCATTTCCCTTGCTTGATTGCTAGGAGCACTCAGAGGGTGTTCTCCCCACGCCGGTCTAATATGATATGCATCTTCATGTTTGTGTATCTGATTATCGATTTACGACCCTGCTCTTCTTTTTCCCACTGAAAATGTGAACTGCTGCAGCATTATTCATCTTTACGACGTGTTTTACTGTGCCGCTTACCGGGGGAAGGCCCCGCATTTGTAGTAAATGTATATTTTACGTGGTGATAGAGTGCATTTGCATCAGAGGATTAGCCTTAAAAAGGGGCTCACTGTTAAGAAAGAGAGTACTCCAAGAGAGAGAGCAGAGGTCAGCTCGGGGACTTACCTTCAGCCTTTATGAGTAAAAGTAGAGGAGCAGTTGTCAACACACACACACACACACACACACACACACACACACACAACCCTATAAACTATTCATGTTTACTGTACAGCATGTTCAAATAAAAGGTGCTTTTTGCTGAATGGCATATCAGACATATATCTTTTTGTTTTCTCCTCATCCCTCTCTCGCCCTCTTGTAAACCCTGACAACGGCACATTACCTGTCAGCATGCATTACAACACACTTAGATCTACAGGACAGCATCTTTGAAGTTAAAATGGGGGAAAATATCATAAGTATAGGCCTTGCTCCAGATAGCAGTGGCTGCGCTCCCAGATGCTTCTCAAAGATTAGAATCATCAGTGGGTAGCGATCTGCTCTATCATATGGCTCTTCTACAGACTTGGCAGCAGGTTTTGGAGGCGGGGTTGAGCAGTACAGTACACTGGATCAGGTCTGTATGGGGTAAAAGAAAAGAAGAGAAAAGAGCTCCCTGCCAGAGCCATATATCTAAAGCGCCATTCCAGCCTCCAGAGCCCCCAGTGCTTTCTGATAGCGTTTTTAAGCTTATGTTGCTTAGCAACAAAATATTGTTAAGCACAGTTTTGCCCAGTAACAAAATGTCACTCTAGAAAGAAACAGCTGAATCACTGGTTTGAAGAAATCAGTGGCTCAACTGCTGTAACCAGAGTACTCTCCTCTCTGCCAGCAAGTTACCCACAGCATTTGGTCTGACCTTCATGTCTAACATCAGCTCTGAGCTGCAAATACCAAGCAGGTGTGGTGATGTCATCACATCTCATTCAACATACCACAGAGCCATGCAAAGGGCACGTAGCCTTGTTCTGGAAAGAGAAATGTAGCTGTGAACTCTGGGAACTGACTAGGAGAGGGTTTCTTTCACAGGGAGCTGTTGTTTTTGGGCCTGAGAAGATGTACAGTAACTGTGGTTATCAGGCTAGTGCAGTGCAGTGGAGGGGAGTTAATGGATGCTATGATGTATAAATGCCTCTGTCAACAGGATTTTCTGTTCAAGAACAATACGTTATAAAGATGCCAACCATCTCAAATAAATCTCAAACCAGGTACAAGGAGTTTCTGCGCTGTGTAGTCACCATTTAAAATGTATACAGGCTCGATTTTGATTGATAGTTGAATTATTTTTTTTCTTCAGTCTTGTTTGGCTTTTGCCTCTGTCATAATAACATGTTTGAATTCCAATCACTTAACACCTGTTGTATGTCACAGTAATTACATTTCAACTAAAACAAAAACAAAAACACACAAAGAGATTAATATTATGCAAGTTTTTTTTCTGCACATGCAGTATTGTCAACAAGAGCGGCACAGGTCAGTGCAATAGTTAGTCTTTTCATGATTTCCATCAAAGTGATCGTGTTGCAACTCTAACATTTAGCGATGCCGCAACCAGCAATTAAGAAATGATTCAGCATTTTGATTGGGAGCCATTTTGTGTGTGCAGTGTTTGCTCAGCAAGTGGAGCCGCACTAAATTAGCATTAATGAATGTTATGGCCTCCCATCAGTATGACAGGTCTATTCTTTAGATCTCTTTTAATTGCAATTAAGCCCTGATTAACGAGCTGGGGGATGTTTCATTCTCTTTTCAAGAATATAGCGTAATATGTTATGAAGGCAATCAGGGGTTTGTCATTTTATCTGCTAATGAGGCTCAGCCATATGTCATAACAAACTTAACTCCTCTCTGTAGTAGCAGATTTTGGAGGCCTTTGGTTAAGCTGCTCTTCTGTTCCTGCGTTGGTCCTCTGTGAAGGCAACATGCGGCCATTTTTGCAGGCAAAAACACAGGTCTTTGTCTGGAAAAAAAGGCAGGTGTGGGGTCGTCCCTGTGGCTTAGAGCTTAAGACGCTGGCCATGAAACCCTAACCCTCCTTCACTTCCTGTCATCTCTCCATTACCACATCCTAATAAAGGCCCCCAGAAATTTAAAAAAAGGAAGAAAAACTTGCTGTGAGGGTGATCCAACGTAAAAGCTAATGCTCGCTTTTTGGAGCCGGTTGCTGAATTTGTTGAAAAGGATCCAAGACTTGACAGACCACAGTCAATGAAAAGTTCTCAGATAATGATTCAAGTTAGTAGTGAGGTCAGACACCCGGGTCAAATCCCATAAGAAGTATCACTGAGGCACTGAGAAGCAGCAGACGCAGCCAAACAATGAAAATGCCCCATTGTTGCAGCAACTTGTCAAAATCTCATGTCATAAGTCAAGTTTACATCCAAACTTAATACAAAGTTGAACATCATTTTCAGGAAATCTGCAAAAGAAAATGAAAATGCACATTTCCACCCACTACTGTTATTTAAATATTAATTGTCGGCTCATCATGTGCCGTTAAAGCCTTGCAGAAGTGGATGTTTTTTTCTGCTGCTATTTTTTACCTCTTGAGTGGAAGCTTAAGTCACATGTTTCATGTACGGAGTCTGTTTCCATTGCACTTGTCACTTTCTGTTTTTCCACCTCGACCAAGTGTAAAAACATTGTGATATTAACACTTTTTCTCCATAAATTTCCAGCGTTTCTACTCAAGTTTTTTTTATGCAATTCAATATGCGCATAAAAACCTGTGGGTGGAAACGTACTGTAATTGTGCCCATGAAAAGCGTTCCACAGGTTACTTTCGGCTCAGCCAGTGAATCTCATGAAATCACTTGAATCAGTTGGATCTTCCCAGTACCAGAGGGAATGAGGTGGCTTGTTTGGCAGTTGAAATGCTCACTTTATCTCATAGTAATAATAATAATAATAATAAAAATAATGTGAATTCTTTAAGGCAGTATCCTGAATCACTGTTTTATTAATGCATCTTTACTAACGAATCTTTGATCACAGCACTGAAAGTGTTGCAGGATTTTCCACTCTTTCATTTCCACTCTTACCCGTTGATTTAATGCACCTTTCCAGCGTTTGTGGTGTCAGAATATTAGTTCAAATTTCAAAGCTTTCAACCCTGACTGGAGACAGAACTGATGCAAGACTGTTTTTTGGCACTTATTCTCAGAATTTTCTCTTAGCATCTGATCAGAAAAACAAAAAGCAGCTAAAAATAAGAAAGACTTGACCCTGCGGTATTGATTTTATTTTTATTCTTTCTCTATCAGTGGTATTCAGAAAGTGTCTGTTAAGCCTCTGTGTGTTGGCATTAAGCACCTGAATTTCAGCTTGTTGCTTCTTCCTGGCAATCAAAGTGAATGCTAACAGGCTGTTGTTGCCTTTTAGTCTTATTGGATTCACTAGTGCTGTGCAGAGTTTCCATCTTCCTTATGTGACCCGAGAGGCATCATGGTCTGTTCGCTCAAGCACACTTATTTCACTCGAATTCTGCCTGTTTTATCATGACTCTCTTTTTGTCTGTCTGTCCATTGTTTTTCTCAATTTCTCTACTTGACAATGAACTGCTGATACCCAGCACTTAAAGAAATTGTGCTCAGTGAGGAGAATGAAAGAATTAGACAGAAAATGACAACCGCAACAGATCACAACCTGAGCAAAAGCCAGGTAACTCTTACCATGCAAGACTTTTCTTCCATAAAACGCAGAAACCAAAGGGCTCCCGGGCAGTGAACTCAGGGAAAACTGTGAAATACTTTGTCACTGCTTTGGCAACAACGGATGACTGTGTGCTCAACATGTGTGTGAGTGTTTATACATCATTTCCCCTGGAAAGTGTCACACTCGCGGGTGGGCGGGGGTTGGTTCTGGGTGGGTTGCGGTTAACCCCTCGAGGTCTCCAGGGTTACTCTGCCTCTGCTCTTTGTCAGATTCTCAGGCTTTCTCACCCTTGGCTCTCAGTGATGGTCTGACAGAGTGTTAGACTGGCAAAGAAGTGCTGGTGAGGCCATTAGCTGCTTGTCTTTCTCGTCCTCTGAGAACATGAAGGCCTCATTAGCCCGGTGAGATCAGCTGTCCTCTGCTGCTGAACCCATCGCCATAGTCACAGTTGTGTATGTGTGCATACAGTATGTGCATACACTGTATGCTCTTGAGAAATTGCCTACCCTTCATATTAGTGTAGTACACTGCCATTTTGACAGAACACTAACTGTCCAATCTGTGTTTCTGAGTATCTTAATAAGGCATCATAGGGCGGTGAAGAGCACAGATTTTTAAATGACTTTAAAGTCATTTAAAAATCTGTTGTTATACATATGTATTTATATTCAACCTAAAGCACTATTTCTGTTACATTTATATGATTTTGAGCTGATTTCCTTTTTTTTTTTTTTTTTTTATATATCTACCCAGGACTCCCTGAGGATGTTCTGATACTTAATCAATGATTCTGAAATACAGTGCTTGAATTGTTGACTTACACAAATCATGATATGTTCAGTGTGTCGGACTGATGTAGAGCCAGACTATGGGCCTAATTACCAATAGTATGAATTTTTCACCTACTGGAATGTACTAATATTGCAATTTTAACAACTGCTACAATAGCTACAACAACCAATAACCTCTCACGAGAAGTTCAACCAACCAATCAACCAACTTGCCCAGTATCTTTTAACAGATTGGTTCAAATTTTCTCAAGTCTGTCCTGAATAGTCAGGTGCCCATATCATCATTAAAACAGGTTTTGCTTGCTGTAGTCATTCCTCACTCACTTGTTTCTGAGCTTTCAGCCATTCATATGGTCATCATCAACAGACATCATTTTCTGAATCATCATGGGAGTGTAGATAATTAAACTTCCCACTGTTCTTTTAAGCTTACATCAGTGAGAAGTACTACAAGTTCTCAAAGTAACGGAGAGTTTGAATATCCACAGTTCCATGACTGTGTGATGTGTGTGAACATCCACCAATGTAAAAAAAAAAATTAAGAAGTAATAATAATTTTTCAAGTCATTGTCATCAAGGTGGTCATAATGTTAACATTGTGTGTCTTTGTGTGTGTGTTTTGCAGGTGAACGAGGAGACAGTGGAGAGGCTGGTGGTCCAGTACCCTCACATCGTGTTCAGCACTGTGATGCAGGACTGCAAGAGAACCCTGGAGAGAGCTTATCAAATGGGCTGGAGCCCCAACACATCGAACACTTCATAGCTACTGCTGGACACACACACACACACACACACACACACACACACACACACACACGCAGCTATACAGAGGCTCTTTTTTGTGTACAGACACATACAATATTTGCAGCTCAATCATGTTTGCTTCTCATCCACTGTTCAAACATGCATGTGAACATGTAGCTACACACTCAAAGACTGAGGTCCAGTCCATCAACTGGTTTATTTGAAAATTTCAGTAAAATATGGGCCTCCTGGTGTTTTATAATTATGTGAGACGTTAGACACCTACCAGTCATAGGTTATAGTCCTCATCATCATTGGCTATAAGTCAGATTACATCAAACAATATAGTGTACTTTCTTTGACCAGAGCCTTGAGTGTGTAGTTTGTTTTGGTGCAAAGGAGTGCACTATTAAGTGTTATTTGAGTTCTACTATAAGTGAGTTTTACTCAGTTAATCGAGTATTAAGCCTCTTACATTTTAAGTTCTCTGCATCACCTTGGATAAATGGAGAGGAGGTAAAGATGCATGAGAAGGATGCACTCTGGTCCTGAACACGTGAAAAAGATCCAAACAAAAAAAAAAAGGCATCATTAAGACTGTCAGAGATATTCAGTGATGTTTGGACCAGAGTTATTTTGAATGAAAATAGATTAAGTGAGGTTTGTTGCCCAAATTGGCAAAGGTGTTCCAGAGCACCTCGCCCCTGTCAGTCCACTGAGGTGTTGACTTTCTCCAAACTGAACTCAACTGCTGCAGTGAGATCGCACAAGACAGCAGAAACTTGGATATCTGGAGGCAACATCTGAACACTTCAGCCTGGAAGACAACTGAACTGCCTGGGCTTCAGACCTCACTAAAGGCATTTTGAGAAATCTGTAATGTTGTTTTTTTTTTGGGGGGGGGGGGTTTTCTTCGTTTCTTGGATGTTGAGTACAGTGTTAAAGGCATTTATGGACTCATATAAATTGAGATTGTTGACAAGGCTCCATTTGAAGGACAGAGCTCTTTGCTGTGACTCAATATGCACATTGTCATGGTACGGAAGAAAGATTCAGGCCAGAACCAGTCAAAACCCTGGAAGATTTATGGCGGGAAAACAGCATTGATTATATTCTAAAAGTGCATGTTTACATTGAGAACCTTACCTTATTTTTTCAGCTGGATATAGAGTACATATGATGGGGGAAGCTGAAATGAACATCCGTATGACTTGGGATCAATGCTGCTTTTATTGCCATGCATAGATTTACCGTTGACTGAGCATTACCTTGAGTCATCACAGAATGAATTAAACAGTGCTTGAAAGAAGTTGCCTTTACCCAAAAATCCTGGGTCACATTATCAGAATATTAACCACAACTACCTTGATGATAGGTAAGAGGAAATGTTGCCTTAAGTGGTTAGTAATTGCCATCCAATTAGTAACCTGTAATTGACCCAGAATTAACTAAAGAAATGTTTATCTGCTCTGTGGTTATCAGATACCCTAATCCCATTATTTGATCTGATATATACATATATATACATATATACATATATATATATATATATATACATATATATATATATATGTATATATACTGTGTAGGATTTACTTAGCCTAATATTGATTTTGAGCATATACTTGTAACATTAGCTATGTAGCAATGCAATGAGGGATTTATCTTTCTTAGCGGTGTAGGATGTAAAGAAATGATCTGGTTTGGGCCTATAACCAGGGCCAGTAGATGTTGGTAAGGGAGAGTTGATCTTTTTCATCTATTCTATAGGAACTCATTAGTGTACAGTTAAAAATGCAAATAACCAGGGTATTTTTCTATGGTGTGAACCAGTTCTGGGCTCAGGCTCCACACACTGTCACTCAGATATGAACAATAGCTTACTGAGCTTCGGGTTTGAGTAGAACTGTAAACTTTCTACAGCATATAGAGACAATTAAAAACACATTCATTTTACCCTTGTCAGGATTTGTAGACTTAAACTGATGGAGAGTTTCTCCCTCGGCCTGGTTTTGTTCTGTTTCTGTTCTTTTGTAATCCCCATATGCACTTTCTTCTCTGCTAGATGTTGACACACTTGATTCCTGATTTGTTAAGGCAACCGTAAATGACTGGATTTACATAAAGATGAATAAAACACTACTACTTCAAGCTTTTTTCTCTTTTCCTTTTGTATGTGTGGAATTGAGGCAGGAGAAGAATATTCATAATGACAGTGGAATACTTTTCGGCTTATCTTACATCATGTGTGGACTACTTAAACATTTTTTTTCCAGCAGCTTTTTTTGGACTTTTTATTAAATCACTTACATTTCAACACAAAAGATCATAATGACTATAATGGTTGACATGGTGAAATTTAAATCTAACAGATTGCATCTGTATTCTCAGGTAAAATGCAAATAAGGATACCAGCATGTTTTCCATCAAAAACCAAAGGCCTTGGAATGCGCAAGTATGATATGCCGAGGACTCTGTATTGTTAGAAATAAAGATGTTTTCCACAGATTCCCATGAATTGATAATGTCTTTTCTATTGAACACCATGACACAACAATCAACCTGCATTTCCATGAAGGTACACTTGTGATTTCAAGGTTACAACTGCTGTCACAATCACAGGAGCTTCACATCTGAGACAAAGTGAGGAGACATCAGCTTGATGCCAAGCAAGACAGCAAAGGCCTCAAAGAGCTAAAAAGCTGTCACTCAATATGTCCCCAGTCTTTGACAATATTGTCCCTTTCAAGTGCCTGTTTTACTGTTCAATGTGTTTGTGTTGTTTCATGTCGGCGATCAAACACAGGATATAGCATCAAACAGGATGCAAAGGTTGGTTTGTTTCAGGTAGATTCTTATTGTTGTCAACACAACTTCTATCCGTGCAAGGCGCAATTCACTTGAGTCAAAGCGAAAAGGAGTTTCTTCAAATCTAAGAAGAAAGAATAGGGAGCGTTTTTTTATCAGCAACTTTCTGAATTCTGTTTTTTCTACGTTTATGTACTGTTTCAGACAAGTCTGGTGATAAGGTATAAAAAGTCATAGTAAGCCACAGAAAAAGTCATAGTATAGTAAGGCATAATAACGTCATAGTATGGTAAGTCATTAAAAATGTCATAACAACAACATATTATAGTAAGGCATGAAACGTGATGTAAACAAAATAATATAGTGAGGTAAAAAATGTCACAAAAAACTTGTAATAAAAACATCAGTACAATAAGGAATATAAAATGTCATAATACGTAAAGCTTATAAAGGTCAAAATGTAATATTACATTTTGTTTGTGGTATAGTAATGCTTAGAAATGTCATTATACAGTATGGCATAAAAGGTCAAAAAAAATTTTATAGTGTATTAAGGCATAAAAGTTCATAAAAAAATCATGGTATGGTAGGTCATGAAACAAAAAAGCATAGTTAGGCTGAAAAATGTCAGAAAAGTCATGGTAAAGTATGGCATAAAAATTTCCAAAAATGTCATAGTATAGTATGGCATAAAATGTCAAAAAAACATGATAGTTTATTAAGGCATAAAAGTTCATAAAAACATCATAGTATGGTAGGGAATAGGACGACAAAGTATAGTAAGGCTTAAAGATTTCAGAAAAATCATGGTACAGTATGGCATAAAAATGTCAAAAAACGTCATAGTATAGTATGGAATAAAAATGTCAAAAAAAAAAAGATTGTGTATTAAGGCATAAAAGTTTATTAAAATATCATAGTGTGGTAGGGAATAAAACAAAAAAGCATGGTTAGGCTAAAAAATGTCAGAAACGTCATAGTATAGTATGGCATAAAATATCCAAAAACGTCATCGTACAGTATGACATAAAACGTCAAAAAAATGTATATTGTATTAAGGCATAAAAGTTCATAAAAACATCATAGTATGGAAGGAAGTAAAACGACAAATTACATTAAGGCATAAAAATGTCAAAAAACGTCATAGTATAGTATGGAATAAAAATGTCAAAAAAAAAAGTGTATTAAGGCATAAAGGTTCATAAAAACATCATAGTATGGTAAGGGATATAACGACAAAGTATAGTTAGGCTTAAAAATGTCAAAATCATCATAATACAGTATGGCATAAAAATGTCAAAAAAGGTCATAGTATAGTATGGCATAAAATGTCAAAAAAAAAAAGATTGTGTATTAAGGCATAGAAGTTCATAAAAACATCATAGTATGGTAGGGAATAGGACGAGAAAGTATAGTAAGGCTTAAAAATGTCAGAAAAGTCATGGTACAGTATGGCATAAAAATGTCAAAAGAGGTCATAGTATAGTATGGCATAAAATGTCAAAAAAAAAAAGATTGTGTATTAAGGCATAAAAGTTTAGTAAAATATCATAGTGTGGTAGGGAATAAAACAAAAAAGCATAGTTAGGCTTAAAAATGTCAGAAACGTCATAATACAGTATGGCATTAGAATGGCAAAAAACATCATAGTATAGTATGGCATAAAACGTTAAAAAAAAATTACAGTGTATTAAGGCATAAAGGTTCATTAAAACATCATAGTATGGTAGGGAATAGGACAACAAAGTATGGTAAGGCTTAAAAATGTCAGAAAAGTAATGGTACAGTATGGCATAAAAATGTCAAAAAACGTCATAGTATAGTATGGCATAAAACGTCAAAAAAACATGATAGTGTATTAAGGCATAAAAGATCATAAAAACGTCATAGTATGCTAGGGAGTAAAACGACAAAATAAAGTAAGGCTTAAAAACGTCCAAAACGTCATAGCATAAAAATGTCAAAAAACGTCATAGTATAGTATGGCATAAAACGTCAAAAAAACATGATAGTGTATTAAGGCATAAAAGATCATAAAAACGTCATAGTATGCTAGGGAGTAAAACGACAAAGTAAAGTAAGGCTTAAAAACGTCCAAAACGTCGTAGCATAAAAATGTCAAAAAACGTCATAGTATAGTATGGCATAAAAGGTCAAAAAAACATGATAGTTTATTAAGGCATAAAAGTTCATAAAAACATCATAGTATGGTAGGGAATAGGACGGCAAAGTATAGTAAGGCTTAAAAATGTCAGAAAAGTCATGGTACAGTATGGCATAAAAATGTCAAAAAACGTCATAGTATAGTATGGCATAAAACGTCAAAAAAACATGATAGCTTATTAAGGCATAAAAGTTCATAAAAACATCATAGTATGGTAGGGAATAGGACGACAAAGTATAGCAAGGCTTAAAAATGTCAGAAAAGTCATGGTACAGTATGGCATAAAAATGTCAAAAAACGTCATAGTATAGTATGGCATAAAACGTCAAAAAAACATGATAGTGTATTAAGGCATAAAAGTTAATAAAAACGTCATAGTATGCTAGGGAGTAACACGACAAAATAAAGTAAGGCTTAAAAACATCCAAAACGTCATAGCATAGTATGGCATAAAAATGTCAAAAAACGTCATAGTATAGTATGGCATAAAACGTCAAAAAAACATGATAGTTTATTAAGGGATAAAAGTTCATAAAAACATCATACTATGGTAGGGAAAAGGACGACAAAGTATAGTAAGGCTTAAAAATGTCCGAAAAGTAATGGTACAGTATGGCATAAAAATGTCAAAAAACGTCATAGTATAGTATGGCATAAAACGTCAAAAAAACATGATAGTGTATTAAGGCATAAAAGTTCATAAAAACGTCATAGTATGCTAGGGAGTAAAACGACAAAGTAAAGTAAGGCTTAAACATGTCAGAAAAGTCATGGTACAGTATGGCATAAAAATGTCAAAAAAGGTCATAGTATAGTATGGCATAAAACGTCAAAAAAACATGATAGCTTATTAAGGCATAAAAGATCATAAAAACGTCATAGTATGCTAGGGAGTAAAACGACAAAGTAAAGTAAGGCTTAAAAACGTCCAAAACGTCATAGCATAAAAATGGCAAAAAACGTCATAGTATAGTATGGCATAAAACGTCAAAAAAACATGATAGTTTATTAAGGCATAAAAGTTCATAAAAACATCATAGTATGGTAGGGAATAGGACGGCAAAGTATAGTAAGGCTTAAAAATGTCAGAAAAGTCACGGTACAGTATGGCATAAAAATGTCAAAAAACGTCATAGTATAGTATGGCATAAAAATGTCAAAAAAAAAAGTGTATTAAGGCATAAAGGTTCATAAAAACATCATAGTATGGTAAGGGATATAACGACAAAGTATAGTTAGGCTTAAAAATGTCAAAATCATCATAATACAGTATGGCATAAAAATGTCAAAAAAGGTCATAGTATAGTATGGCATAAAATGTCAAAAAAAAAAAGATTGTGTATTAAGGCATAGAAGTTCATAAAAACATCATAGTATGGTAGGGAATAGGACGAGAAAGTATAGTAAGGCTTAAAAATGTCAAAAAACGTCATAGTACAGTATGGCATAAAAATGTCAAAAGAGGTCATAGTATAGTATGGCATAAAATGTCAAAAAAAAAAAGATTGTGTATTAAGGCATAAAAGTTTAGTAAAATATCATAGTGTGGTAGGGAATAAAACAAAAAAGCATAGTTAGGCTTAAAAATGTCAGAAACGTCATAATACAGTATGGCATTAGAATGGCAAAAAACATCATAGTATAGTATGGCATAAAACGTTAAAAAAAATTACAGTGTATTAAGGCATAAAGGTTCATTAAAACATCATAGTATGGTAGGGAATAGGACAACAAAGTATGGTAAGGCTTAAAAATGTCAGAAAAGTAATGGTACAGTATGGCATAAAAATGTCAAAAAACGTCATAGTATAGTATGGCATAAAACGTCAAAAAAACATGATAGTGTATTAAGGCATAAAAGATCATAAAAACGTCATAGTATGCTAGGGAGTAAAACGACAAAATAAAGTAAGGCTTAAAAACGTCCAAAACGTCATAGCATAAAAATGTCAAAAAACGTCATAGTATAGTATGGCATAAAACGTCAAAAAAACATGATAGTGTATTAAGGCATAAAAGATCATAAAAACGTCATAGTATGCTAGGGAGTAAAACGACAAAGTAAAGTAAGGCTTAAAAACGTCCAAAACGTCGTAGCATAAAAATGTCAAAAAACGTCATAGTATAGTATGGCATAAAAGGTCAAAAAAACATGATAGTTTATTAAGGCATAAAAGTTCATAAAAACATCATAGTATGGTAGGGAATAGGACGGCAAAGTATAGTAAGGCTTAAAAATGTCAGAAAAGTCATGGTACAGTATGGCATAAAAATGTCAAAAAACGTCATAGTATAGTATGGCATAAAACGTCAAAAAAACATGATAGCTTATTAAGGCATAAAAGTTCATAAAAACATCATAGTATGGTAGGGAATAGGACGACAAAGTATAGCAAGGCTTAAAAATGTCAGAAAAGTCATGGTACAGTATGGCATAAAAATGTCAAAAAACGTCATAGTATAGTATGGCATAAAACGTCAAAAAAACATGATAGTGTATTAAGGCATAAAAGTTAATAAAAACGTCATAGTATGCTAGGGAGTAACACGACAAAATAAAGTAAGGCTTAAAAACATCCAAAACGTCATAGCATAGTATGGCATAAAAATGTCAAAAAACGTCATAGTATAGTATGGCATAAAACGTCAAAAAAACATGATAGTTTATTAAGGGATAAAAGTTCATAAAAACATCATACTATGGTAGGAAAAGGACGACAAAGTATAGTAAGGCTTAAAAATGTCCGAAAAGTAATGGTACAGTATGGCATAAAAATGTCAAAAAACGTCATAGTATAGTATGGCATAAAACGTCAAAAAAACATGATAGTGTATTAAGGCATAAAAGTTCATAAAAACGTCATAGTATGCTAGGGAGTAAAACGACAAAGTAAAGTAAGGCTTAAACATGTCAGAAAAGTCATGGTACAGTATGGCATAAAAATGTCAAAAAAGGTCATAGTATAGTATGGCATAAAACGTCAAAAAAACATGATAGCTTATTAAGGCATAAAAGATCATAAAAACGTCATAGTATGCTAGGGAGTAAAACGACAAAGTAAAGTAAGGCTTAAAAACGTCCAAAACGTCATAGCATAAAAATGGCAAAAAACGTCATAGTATAGTATGGCATAAAACGTCAAAAAAACATGATAGTTTATTAAGGCATAAAAGTTCATAAAAACATCATAGTATGGTAGGGAATAGGACGGCAAAGTATAGTAAGGCTTAAAAATGTCAGAAAAGTCACGGTACAGTATGGCATAAAAATGTCAAAAAACGTCATAGTATAGTATGGCATAAAACGTCAAAAAAACATGATAGTTTATTAAGGCATAAAAGTTCATAAAAACATCATAGTATGGTAGGGAATAGGACGGCAAAGTATAGTAAGGCTTAAAAATGTCAGAAAAGTCATGGTACAGTATGGCATAAAAATGTCAAAAAACGTCATAGTATAGTATGGCATAAAACGTCAAAAAAACATGATAGTTTATTAAGGCATAAAAGTTCATAAAAACATCATAGTATGCTAGGGAGTAAAACGACAAAGTAAAGTAAGGCTTAAAAACGTCCAAAACGTCATAGCATAAAAATGGCAAAAAACGTCATAGTATAGTATGGCATAAAACGTAAAAAAAAAACATGATAGTTTATTAAGGCATAAAAGTTCATAAAAAAAAAATCATACTATGGTAGGGAAAAGGACGACAATGTATAGTAAGGCTTAAAGATTTCAGAAAAATCATGGTATATTATGGCATAAAAATGTCAAAAAACGTCATAGTACAGTATGGCATTAGAATGGCAAAAAACATCATAGTATAGTATGGCATAAAACGTGAAAAAAAAAATTACAGTGTATTAAGGCATAAAAGTTCATAAAAACATCATAGTATGGTAGGGAATAGGACGACAAAGTATAGTAAGGCTTAAAAATGTCAGAAAAGTAATGGTACAGTATGGCATAAAAATGTCAAAAAACGTCATAGTATAGTATGGCATAAAACGTCAAAAAAACATGATAGTGTATTAAGGCATAAAAGTTCATAAAAACGTCATAGTATGCTAGGGAGTAAAACGACAAAGTAAAGTAAGGCTTAAAAATGTCAGAAAAGTCATGGTACAGTATGGCATAAAAATGTCAAAAAAGGTATGGCATAAAATGTCAAAAAAAAAAAGATTGTGTATTAAGGCATAAAAGTTTAGTAAAATATCATAGTGTGGTAGGGAATAAAACAAAAAAGCATAGTTAGGCTTAAAAATGTCAGAAACGTCATAGTACAGTATGGCATTAGAATGGCAAAAAACATCATAGTATAGTATCGCATAAAACGTTAAAAAAAAATTACAGTGTATTAAGGCATAAAGGTTCATTAAAACATCATAGTATGGTAGGGAATAGGACGAAGAAGTATAGCAAGGCTTAAAAATGTCAGAAAAGTCATGTTACAGTATGGCATAAAAATGTCAAAAAACGTCATAGTATAGTATGGCATAAAACGTCAAAAAAACATGATAGCTTATTAAGGCATAAAAGTACATAAAAACATCATAGTATGGTAGGGAATAGGACGACAAAGTATAGCAAGGCTTAAAAATGTCAGAAAAGTCATGGTACAGTATGGCATAAAAATGTCAAAAAACGTCATAGTATAGTATGACATAAAACGTCAAAAAAACATGATAGTGTATTAAGGCATAAAAGTTCATAAAAACGTCATAGTATGCTAGGGAGTAACACGACAAAATAAAGTAAGGCTTAAAAACATCCAAAACGTCATAACATAGTATGGCATAAAAATGTCAAAAAACATCATAGTATAGTATGGCATAAAACGTCAAAAAAACATGATAGTTTATTAAGGGATAAAAGTTCATAAAAACATCATAGTATGGTAGGGAATAGGACGACAAAGTATAGTAAGGCTTAAAAATGTCAGAAAAGTCATGGTAGAGTATGGCATAAAAATGTCAAAAAACGTCATAGTATAGTATGGCATAAAACGTCAAAAAAACATGATAGTTTATTAAGGCATAAAAGTTCATAAAAACATCATAGTATGGTAGGGAATAGGATGGCAAAGTATAGTAAGGCTTAAAAATGTCAGAAAAGTCATGGTACAGTATGGCATAAAAATGTCAAAAAACGTCATAGTATAGTATGGCATAAAACGTCAAAAAAACATGATAGTTTATTAAGGCATAAAAGTTCATAAAAACATCATAGTATGGTAGGGAATAGGACGGCAAAGTATAGTAAGGCTTAAAAATGTCAGAAAAGTCATGGTACAGTATGGCATAAAAGTGTCAAAAAACGTCATAGTATAGTATGGCATAAAACGTCAAAAAAACATGATAGCTTATTAAGGCATAAAAGATCATAAAAACGTCATAGTATGCTAGGGAGTAAAACGACAAAGTAAAGTAAGGCTTAAAAACGTCCAAAACGTCATAGCATAAAAATGGCAAAAAACGTCAAAAAAAAACATGATAGTTTATTAAGGCATAAAAGTTCATAAAAAAAAAATCATACTATGATAGGGAAAAGGACGACAATGTATAGTAAGGCTTAAAGATTTCAGAAAAATCATGGTATATTATGGCATAAAAATGTCAAAAAACGTCATAGTACAGTATGGCATTAGAATGGCAAAAAACATCATAGTATAGTATGGCATAAAACGTGAAAAAAAAAATTACAGTGTATTAAGGCATAAAAGTTCATAAAAACATCATAGTATGGTAGGGAATAGGACGACAAAGTATAGTAAGGCTTAAAAATGTCAGAAAAGTAATGGTACAGTATGGCATAAAAATGTCAAAAAACGTCATAGTATAGTATGGCATAAAACGTCAAAAAAACATGATAGTGTATTAAGGCATAAAAGTTCATAAAAACGTCATAGTATGCTAGGGAGTAAAACGACAAAGTAAAGTAAGGCTTAAAAATGTCAGAAAAGTCATGGTACAGTATGGCATAAAAATGTCAAAAAAGGTCATAGTATAGTATGGCATAAAACGTCAAAAAAACATGATAGCTTATTAAGGCATAAAAGTTCATAAAAACATCATAGTATGGTAGGGAATAGGACGACAAAGTATAGCAAGGCTTAAAAATGTCAGAAAAATCATGGTACAGTATGGCATAAAAATGTCAAAAAACGTCATAGTATAGTATGGCATAAAACGTCAAAAAAAAATTATAGTGTATTAAGGCATAAAAGTTCATAAAAACATCATAGTATGGTAAGGGATATAACGACAAAGTATAGTTAGGCTTAAAAATGTCAAAAACATCATAATACAGTATGGCATAAAAATGTCAAAAAAGGTCATAGTATAGTATGGCATAAAATGTCAAAAAAAAAAAGATTGTGTATTAAGGCATAAAAGTTTAGTAAAATATCATAGTGTGGTAGGGAATAAAACAAAAAAGCATAGTTAGGCTTAAAAATGTCAGAAACGTCATAGTACAGTATGGCATTAGAATGGCAAAAAACATCATAGTATAGTATGGCATAAAACGTTAAAAAAAAATTACAGTGTATTAAGGCATAAAGGTTCATTAAAACATCATAGTATGGTAGGGAATAGGACGAACAAGTATAGTAAGGCTTAAAAATGTCAGAAAAGTCATGGTACAGTATGGCATAAAACGTCAAAAAAACATGATAGCTTATTAAGGCATAAAAGTACATAAAAACATCATAGTAGGGTAGGGAATAGGACGACAAAGTATAGCAAGGCTTAAAAATGTCAGAAAAGTCATGGTACAGTATGGCATAAAAATGTCAAAAAACGTCATAGTATAGTATGGCATAAAACGTCAAAAAAACATGATAGTTTATTAAGGCATAAAAGTTCATAAAAACATCATAGTATGGTAGGGAATAGGACGGCAAAGTATAGTAAGGCTTAACAATGTCAGAAAAGTCATGGTACAGTATGGCATAAAAATGTCAAAAAACGTCATAGTATAGTATGGCATAAAACGTCAAAAAAACATGATAGTGTATTAAGGCATAAAAGTTCATAAAAACGTCATAGTATGCTAGGGAGTAACACGACAAAATAAAGTAAGGCTTAAAAACATCCAAAACGTCATAGCATAGTATGGCATAAAAATGTCAAAAAAGGTCATAGTATAGTATGGCATAAAACGTCAAAAAAACATGATAGTTTATTAAGGGATAAAAGTTCATAAAAACATCATAGTATGGTAGGGAATAGGACGACAAAGTATAGTAAGGCTTAACAATGTCAGAAAAGTCATGGTACAGTATGGCATAAAAATGTCAAAAAACGTCATAGTATAGTATGACATAAAACGTCAAAAAAACATGATAGTGTATTAAGGCATAAAAGTTCATAAAAACGTCATAGTATGCTAGGGAGTAAAACGACAAAGTAAAGTAAGGCTTAAAAACGTCCAAAACGTCATAGCATAGTATGGCATAAAAATGTCAAAAAACGTCATAGTATAGTATGGCATAAAACGTCAAAAAAACATGATAGTTTATTAAGGGATAAAAGTTCATAAAAACATCATAGTATGGTAGGGAATAGGACGACAAAGTATAGTAAGGCTTAACAATGTCAGAAAAGTCATGGTACAGTATGGCATAAAAATGTCAAAAAACGTCATAGTATAGTATGACATAAAACGTCAAAAAAACATGATAGTGTATTAAGGCATAAAAGTTCATAAAAACGTCATAGTATGCTAGGGAGTAAAACGACAAAGTAAAGTAAGGCTTAAAAACGTCCAAAACGTCATAGCATAGTATGGCATAAAAATGTCAAAAAACGTCATAGTATAGTATGACATAAAACGTCAAAAAAACATGATAGTGTATTAAGGCATAAAAGTTCATAAAAACGTCATAGTATGCTAGGGAGTAAAACGACAAAGTACAGTAAGGCTTAAAAATGTCAGAAAAGTCATGGTACAGTATGTCATAAAAATGTCAAAGAACGTCATAGTATAGTATGGCATAAAACATAAAAAAAAAATGATAGTGTATTAAGGCATAAAAGTTTAGTAAAATATCATAGTATGGTAGGGAATAGGACGACAAAGTAAAGTAAGGCTTAAAAATATCAGAAACTGTGCGTTGTGTAGCGTAGTGGTCTAAGCAGGCGTCCCATGTGTAGAGGCAACTGTCCTCCCTGCAGTTGGCCCCGGTTCGAAACCCGCATCGGACGGCCTTTTGCTGCATGTCATTCCCCCTCTCTACCTCCCTATTTCCTGTCTCGCTTCACTATACTATCAAATACAGGCATAAAAAGCCTAAAAAATATATTAAAAAAAGAAATGTCAGAAACATCATAGTATAGTATGGCATAAAATATCCAAAAACGTGATAGTTTATTAAGGGATAAAAGTTCATAAAAACATCATAGTATGGTAGGGAATAGGACGACAAAGTATAGTAAGGCTTAAAAATGTCAGAAAAGTCATGGTACAGTATGGCATAAAAATGTCAAAAAACGTCATAGTATAGTATGGCATAAAACGTCAAAAAAACATGATAGCTTATTAAGGAATAAAAGATCATAAAAACGTCATAGTATGCTAGGGAGTAAAACGACAAAGTAAAGTAAGGCTTAAAAACGTCCAAAACGTCATAGCATAAAAATGGCAAAAAACGTCATAGTATAGTATGGCATAAAACGTCAAAAAAACATGATAGTTTATTAAGGCATAAAAGTTCATTAAAACATCATAGTATGGTAGGGAAAAGGACGACAAAGTATAGTAAGGCTTAAAGATTTCAGAAAAATCATGGTACAGTATGGCATAAAAATGTCAAAAAACGTCATAGTATAGTATGGAATAAAAATGTCGAAAAAAAATTATAGTGTATTAAGGCATAAAAGTTCATAAAAACATCATAGTATGGTAAGGGATATAACGACAAAGTATAGTTAGGCTTAAAAATGTCAAAAACATCATAATACAGTATGGCATAAAAATGTCAAAAAAGGTCATAGTATAGTATGGCATAAAATGTAAAAAAAAAAATGATTGTGTATTAAGGAATAAAAGTTTATTAAAATATCATAGTGTGGTAGGGAATAAAACAAAAAAGCATAGTTAGGCTAAAAAATGTCAGAAACGTCATAGTACAGTATGGCATTAGAATAGCAAAAAACATCATAGTATAGTATGGCATAAAACGTCAAAAAAACATGATAGTTTATTAAGGCATAAAAGTTCATAAAAACATCATAGTATGGTAGGGAATAGGACGACAAATTATAGTAAGGCTTAAAAATGTCAGAAAAGTCAAGGTACAGTATGGCATAAAAATGTCAAAAAAGGTCTTAGTATAGTATGGCATAAAATGTAAAAAAAAACATGATTGTGTATTAAGGCATAAAAGTTTATTAAAATATCATAGTGTGGTAGGGAATAAAACAAAAAAGCATAGTTAGGCTAAAAAATGTCAGAAACGTCATAGTACAGTATGGCATTAGAATGGCAAAAAACATCATAGTATAGTATGGCATAAAACGTAAAAAAAACATGATAGTTTATTAAGGCATAAAAGTTCATAAAAACATCATAGTATGGTAGGGAATAGGATCACAAAGTATAGTAAGGCTTAAAGATTTCAGAAAAATCATGGTACAGTATGGCATAAAAATGTCAAAAAACGTCATAGTATAGTATTGAATAAAAATGTCAAAAAAAATTATAGTGTATTAAGGCATAAAAGTTCATAAAAACATCATAGTATGGAAGGGAGTAAAATGACAAATTACAGTATGGCATAAAAATGTCAAAAAACGTCATAGTATAGTATGGCGTAAAACGTAAAAAAAAAAACATGATTGTGTATTAAGGCATAAAAGTTTATTGAAATATCATAGTACGGTAGGAAATAAAACAAAAAAGCATAGTTAGGCTAAAAAATGTCAGAAACGTCATAGTACAGTATGGCATAAGAATGGTATAAAACGTCAAAAAAAATTATAGTGTATTAAGGCATAAAAGTTCATTAAAACATCATAGTATGGTAGGGAGTAAAATGAAAAAGTAAAGTAAGGCTTAATAATGTAACAAACGTCATAGTGCAGTATGGCATAAAAACGTCAAAAAAAAACAGGATAGTGTATCAAGGCATAAAAGTTCATTAAAACATCATAGTATGGTAGGGAAAAAAAGGACAAAGTATATTAAGGCTTAAAAATGTCAAAAACATTATACTATAATATGGCATAAAACGTCAAAAAAACATGATTGTGTATTGAGGCATAAAAGTTCATATAAACATCGTAGTATAGTAAGGGATAAAATGACAAAGTATAGTAAGGCTTAAAGACCTCATAAACATCACAATATAGTATGGCATAAAAATGTCAAAAAACGCCATAGTATAGTATGGCATAAAAACGTTAAAAAAAAACATGATAGTGTATTAAGGCATAAAAGTTTATAAAAACATCATAGTATGGTAAGGGAATAAAACAAAAAAAAGTATAGTTAGGCTTAAAAATGTCACAAACATCATAACATAGCATTGCATAAAAATGTCAAAAAAAACGTCATAAAAACATGATAGTGTATTAAGGCATAAAAGTTCATAAAGACATCACAGTATGGTAGGGAATAGGACGACAAAGTATATCAAGGCTTAAAAATGTCTGAAACATTATACTATAATATGGCATAAAAATGTCTAAAAAACGTCATAGTACACTGTTGTTCATAAAGTTGGAATAAAACAGTTTTTACCTCTTTCCATGACATGATTGTGACAATGTGATTTATTTAATTTCACCTGGGTAATTGGGACATATAACATAATCATTGCACTTTGTCAAAAGTGATTACTGATGCACTTAAATAGTAATAAACAGATTGTGTTTGAAAACAAAATTATTCCAACTTTATCAGCAACAGTGTATATTAATGTATAAAAGGCGATAAAAATGTCATAGTATAGTAAGGAATAAAAACGTAAAAAAAAATGGCATAGTATAGTCAGGCAAAAATAAGTCACAGTATTGTAGGGGCAAAAAAACATCATAATACAGTAAGCTGGGCTGGGCTTATCAGTATAAAAAGGGATAGAAAGTCATAAAAACGTCATAGTATATGAAGGCATGAAATTTAAAAAAAGAAAAGTCACAGTATAGCAAGGCATGAAAAATGTCATCAAAAAGTCATAGTATATAGTAAGGCATCTAAAATTTCATAATATATATATATTATAGTAAGGGATAAAAAAGACAAAAAACATCATAGTATATTGAGTATAAAGAGGTCATAGTATGGTAAGGAATAAAACGATATACTAAAGTAAGGCATAAAATTGCCAAAAATGTCATCGTATAATATGGCATAAAACATCAAAAAACATCACATTATATTAAGGCATAAAAGGTCATCGAAACGTCATAGTATGGTAAGGCATCAACTCACATAGTGTTGTAAGGCATAAAAACCTCAAAAAATGTCATTATACATTAAGGCTTAATAACACAGTGGTTTAGTAAGGCATAAAAGTCATAAAACATCATAGTATAGTAAGGTATAAAAAGTCATACAAAAATCATAGTATAGTAAGGCATAAAAAGTCATAAAAAGGTCATAGTATAATAAGGCCTAAAAATGCCTTAGTATAGATAGGCATAAAAGTCCTAAAAAGTCACAGTATAGTAAGGCATAAACCCGTCAGAAAATGTCATAGTATCATAAGGCATGAAAAGTCGTAAAAACATCATAGTATATATAGCAAGGCGTAAAAAGTCATAAAAATGTCATAGTATAGTAAGGCATAAAAATGCAATTGTTTGGTAACTCATAAAAAGTCATAAAAACATCATAGTATATCAAGGCATAAAAAGTCAGAGAAGTGTCATAGTATAGTAAGGCATAAAAAGACATAAAACCATCATAGCATAGTAAAGCGTTAGACAGAGTCTTATTGTTACAAACTGGAGATTTTGCCTATGCTCTCCAGTTGTCTGGTGTCCATTCATTCATTCTCTCGAGCTGACCCTTTTACCTGGTTGTGTATCCCTCTGACATGCTAACAGCATGGTCTGTTTGTGCAAGAAGGTCCATTGTCTCTTTTTCCTATCAATTTAATAGTTTGATGGTGGGAAGAGTAACAAAGTGTCAAATTTGGGTCCATAACTGCATGTCCTTACAATGAACGTCTTTCATGGCTTGTGACTGATGACAGGCCAGGTATGTCCACTACAATATAGTAAGGTATAAAATATCATACAAACGTCATGGTATAGTAAGGCATAAATTGTCATAAAAACGTTATTGTATAGTAAGGTATTGTATTTATTTCTGGGATTTTACTTTTATTGGATGGTGACAGTGTAGATATTGCCTGGAAATAAACCATAGATGATGCCATTATGTGATATGCAACTTAACAATTAGGCGACCATGACACACCAGATCATGTCTTCCGTAACTACTGAATTGTCATCAGTTCACAAGGGCCTTCACCTGATCCTGGAGTGCACCAAGTTCCCACTGTTGTTGCTTCACCATAGAGACTGTTTTCTGCTTCTCTCCAGCTGATTTCTGGACAAAGTGGTTCTGACCTGGAAGTCTGTGAGGGACTCAAAGGGTAATTTCCTTTGAGACCTGCACTGTTGTCTGTGGTATCAGCCACACTTTCTATCTCACTCTTCCTCTCCTCTGCTCTTGCCTCTGTTCTCGCTTCCTCTACACCGTCTTATCAGAGCAATTTTTCTTTCCCATAAGAGTTAAGCCTTGCCCTCCATGCCCTTCTCCACAACCTGTCCATAAGATATAAAAGAGGGAAATACTCACTGTATGTTGTTTCTCAGTTTTATTTTTCGATGTCTTTCTTTCATGTGGGTGGCACATTATATCAGCTAATAATGTATTATATGTCAACATTATAAAGGCAAAGATAGAAGAGGATCTGATACTGCCACCACAGGTCAAAAGACTGTCTTTCACTGAAGAGGTTTTCAATGCTGCCTCTCCAGTAAGAAAAACCCTCCTTCAAATGCTTGACAAGCAGAGACATTAATAATTTGGCCTTTGGCTTGGTCTCCTCTGCATCTGTTGAAGGCCTTCTGATTTTAGAATGACAGGGTTTTTTTTTTTTTATATCTCTGCTACAAATGAGCTGATCTCCCTGCATCACTTTGCCCCCATTTCTCTCTCGGGTAAATTATGCAGCTTGCTGAATTTTACTGCCGCCAATTAGCGCCTTTGCAAATGTGAGTGTATGCCATCGATTCTCCTGCTGATTGAGGTGGATTCCATCAATGGCTTACACTCCTTGGACTTCTGCAATATTCATCAAGGTGGAGGGAGGCATTCGGCCAGCATGAGAGACTGCCCTCCGGAAAGGAACAGAGAGTGCAGAGCATGGCAGAATAGCGTTAGAGAGCAGTAATTAAACTTGGTAAATATTCATGTGGTCATTACATTTTTAATGAGGAGCTGATAAGAATTGACACTGACCATACAGGACATTTGTCATGTTGGACCTGCAAGGACGTTAGTCCAGTCTTACCCAGAAAATGAGTGTTTTTCAAGACCTAATCATAGCTGACATTGACGGATGTCCTCAACTGAAAAGGTAGAGGCTCTTTTGAACTTCCTCACAAGAATTGATGCAGTGCACCTACTCCTGATGAAGGCTTTGTTTTAGAAACATGGCAGTCCACCCTCCTTAAGCATTGGTGTGCTGACAAGAACCAAGTATGTCAGAACCTGTTTGTAATGCATTAGAGCCAGAGCCTGGTGCTTGTGAGTGAATACTACATGCAGTAACGTGTTGAAGCCAATCATGGTGCCCATAATAAGGTCTGACAGTACTTGATCATATCTACTGTAGTAGCCACTAGCAATTTTCATCTTCATAGCTTCTTTAAACAAATCATTACTTGTCTTTTGCATAACCTTGGTTGGTCATCTTTGCCTCAGATACCTTCCTTTTGGTTAAATGGTCTTTCTCAATTGCACCCACTGACTGACTGTGGAGGGTCTACTCTGCTAAAGCTTCCCTTCATCCTATTCATCCTACACTGAATCAACTTTACTCTGGCATCTCCCAGCATTCCCTCTGCTTCACCCCTGGCCTCTCCAAACCCAGATTCTTCCTCTCTTCTAGAAATTATGTCAGTCATTTGTCTGCATCTGGCTGGACTGCTCAAAAAGCTTCGGTATTTATCAGCATATAAAATAATTTTTTTCCCTGTCCATCATCATATACTGTTCTCACCCCACTCCCCAGAGAAGCAAGGAGGTATTTTGCTTGCCTATAGCTACCTGTGGTATTCCGCCTGCCTATTGACTCGTGTTGACTCTACAGTTGAGAAAGCGCATAGCGTTGAATAGTGAAGATGTTAATGGGTTGACTTTGTAACTGACACTGCCTTTGAGCTGCAAGAGTGAGCGCAGTGTTGGTATTCATGACTCCAGAGGAGCCTGTGCAGTTCAGGCCCCAAGGAGACCCACAGAGAACACCAGAGGAGTGTGTTTGAATTACACTGGCTCGTTTACTTGTTTTGGACGGTTGATGTCGGTTAGAGGAGGACAAATTTTCCTCCCAGTCACTGCATTGGGAAACTGAACTTGAACATGATAGACCCTGCCAGTCCTCAGCTTGATGAATGAAGATTTATGAGTATGAATTTTCCTATAACGGTTTGCCTCTCACCAGGGGCTATAACTAAACTAGCTTTCCTGTCCAACCCTATGAAGATAAAAAGAAATGAGATTTGTTAATCCACTGAATTTTGACATCCTCCCAATAGGCTCATTCTGACTGCCTGGGGAAAATATCAACCAATGAGTACCTTCAAAAAAGTGAGGTGTGTGGAGTAAGCGTGTTGGCAGGGATAATGAAGTCACTGTGATTCCCCCCGTTGCATGGCTCCATGTAGATGTTGTCTCTCTGTCTTTCAAGCTGGAGTTAATTGCGGTGTTTAGGCAGAGCTCAGTCTAGCTTCTAAACGGCAAAGGTTAATTAGCAACAGAAGGATCTCCACACAAGATATGTTGACATTTACATTTCCTTCCTGGCTAAAACGAGAAAGAACCCCATTTGGTGGCTTTGGGATGGGACAGGGGAGAAAAGCGATTTCTCTACAAACATCCTCATTTCTATGCAAGGCTTGGTGTTGATATGCAGATTTGGCAGTTGGATGACATTTAAAAGTAGTTAATTGTGCAAATCTTTGTTTTAGACTGGAAAGGTCGTGGATAGTGAGAGTCTTTCATCACGAGCTAACCCCCCCCCATCAGCACAGCTGCAGAGAGGAGAGGGGGGTTTGTTGGTTTCTCCACTGACCGCCTTATAAAGTCGCCCAATGCTTTTCAAGGTGGTTCATGAATATTTATATGCACAAACTGTTTGGGAAATGAAAATTAATCTGCACTCCGACGGGAGATGACTCGGCTATCTGTTTCACCAAAGAATGTAATTCTCGCCATTCAGGGCGAGAATGCTCCATTGTTTTCTTTCTCATATTCTTAAATGTCTGGATATCAAATTAAGCATGTTGCTTCTTGATGGGGGACAATTTTGTTTTATTGCAGTGTGTTCTTCCTCTTATTACAGCACAACTCAACAATTCAAAAATGTGTTTCTTATAAGATTTGTTTGTGTTAGGCTATCATCACTTAGCTATTGCAATTTTTGAGTAAACTTATACAAGAAAAACATTCCTTTTCTCTGGAAGCAATATGATAATATTAAATAGATTTATTGCATGTAATATTTTGTCCATATTTTGAATATTACCATCTAAGAGGCAACAGTGGTGAAAAAGCACAGTGAATTGGAGATACAGCAGGTGCACAGATTGGAAATTTTACACCTGGTTTCACCTGAATAGCACAAATGGATACATAATTGCTCCATTTCATCACTTCCCTTCGCTGGATGACATTAAAGGGAGCTCTTTGAGAAAATGGAATAAGGATGAATACATCCAACTGGGGACTTGAGCAAAGCTCAAATCTGATCATGCGTATTTCTATTTGTCTTTCCGCTGAAAAGAAAAACACTGCCTTTGATTTAGCTACCATTAGGGTTCCTCCCAAGGATACGCTGGTCTTGTTTGCTCGTTGAAATAACTCGGTGCACATTTAATCAATGCTTGATTCACCGAACGCCCTTTGTTTTCTCCTTGAAGCACGATCTCACATCCTCCCCGGGGCGGTTTTCATCAATTAAAATAGTCCAGCCCTGTTGTAAGGCTACAGATGGCCAGCGTCAGACCCGACCAGATTCAGGGTCTCCCAGCCAACTGCTCTGACATGTCAGACATGCTGGTATGCCTTGTCACTCCCCACTCCTCCACTGTAACAAAGGTTGGGCCGACTCCCCTCTGGAGCGCCAGGCCCAAGTGGCTTGCAGAGACGTGAGGCATGACGGAGCCCCAGTCTCAAGGCCAAGAGTGCACCCCCAGACCTCCTTTCAAAGCATCCACTCCTCCCCCCCCCCCCCTCCTCAAACTTAGTGTCCATTTAATCCTTCTTCAATTCCATCTCTCACCACCCAAACCCTCCAATCAACACCCCTCCGCTCCCTCCAGAACAATCTCTCTCTCTCACACACACTCACACACACACACACACACACACACACACACACACACACACACACACACACACACACACACACACACACACACACTTATTCGCCTTTGCATTTTCCTCTGTGAATTCTCCCCTCATTTTCCATCTCCAAACCTCACACGCTCACACTCGCTACTCGCCACCTCTTGGCCCCTCACCACTCCGACCGCCCAGTCCATCCACCCACCTCGGTTGCTATCCAGGGGTGTGTATTTCACGCCCTGGTGGCTGGACAGGCTCTGGGTGATTTCCCAAGGTGGGGGCTGAAGGCTGGGCAGGAACCAGTGGTGTGGAGTGATGTCAGAGCAGGGACTAGGATTTGTGTGTCTGTGTGTGCGGGGTGTCACTGCATATCTATGTGTCTGCATGTGTAGGAGTATATAGTTTGAACTCCCTTCAAAAGGCCAGCTGTACAAATGCTGCTCTGAATGAGAGAGGTGTTGAATTAACAAGCCATACGAGGCACCCTATTCTCCTGTGTTGCTCCATACACTGACCTGGCAATAATGAGGCAGAGACACATAACAATGGTTCTTTATGGGTTATGTTCTGAGCATTACTAGACCAAAGGGGCTAATGTGCTGGTGTACGGAAAGTCAGATGAAATGACAGTGCAGCGAGCCAACTGAGCGTAATGAGAATATTGTGTCTTGAATAAACCGAAATGGGGTGAATTTGCACAGGATGTGGGCCAAGGCAACGTTCCCCGCTGTGCTCTTCAGACAGTGTTCGGGGATCTTTTTCAAACCAGCATGACAGTGCTTCCTCCACTGTGGCTGGCCTCTGAAAAACAGGCCTTATTTATTTATTTACCTCTATTTACTCAGGCTAGTTTGACCGCGTGTTCCAGGCTGCTTTTCAGAAACGCCCTGATTCACACACATTCAGTTAAACATATTCGCGCCTCTGGGAGCCAAGGTTTCCCCACTGTTGTTCACCAAGTGTTTCTACTTGACCAGCCGGGTGTTAATTGCCTTGCTCGGGGTCACTTCCACAAAAGTTACTTGGGAATGTGCTGGCTTTTTCCTTTGCTCTGCCCTCATGTTCCCTGTGCAGGGATTTGAAGAAAACAGCCGTGCAGTCAAAAGCCCAATTCTCCCTCAAGGCTGGTGCAGAAATAGGTAGATGGAGGAAGGCTTTTTGAGTAAGCTTCAAGTTTTCTGTAGCACTCACTCACCAGGCTCAATGGGAATGTGAAAATGTTAACTGCATCCTTGTAGCAAATTGTATTAAGCTCCATTTTATTGTCCTTTAGTGAACTGCCCTCAGTGTAATTAGCTGAATGTCAATATGTCAACACTGCAGCTACGTGACGACCAAGCATGTGTCTGAAACTTTGCCCTTGTGTGATGTCGTTCATTTATAGCCAGAAATGACTTCATCAAAAGGAGACAGGATTTGTATCTCAAAACTAAACATGCTGAACAATACACTGGTACCAGCATCAGTGCCAGACTCTGAGTGTATATGTCTGTGTGTGTGGATGTGTGTGTGTATGGGTGTGTGCACTAGCGACTGTGCCTATAAGCGTACGTGACCAGCTTCCAGTAGACCACCATTGTAATGCCATAAACAACATGTGAAGCCACTATGCAGGAAATTAATTTTTCTGTGGTTAAAACACTGACAACCTGTCTCCTCACAGCTATTCTCAGAATTTTTTTTATTTTTTTAAGATCCTGCTGTTTGTACTGTAAGTAGATCTAAAGGGGAACAAAAGGAGAGGACAGACTTAGTGAATTGTTTTCCAGTTTTCTTTAAAAGGTTTTTCTGTTTGATCTTCATCTTTCTAAAATGTAGTGTTTTTTTTTACATAAGCAATCTTAGTTGGGTCAGCATTGTGTCACATCAGTGCTGTGGCCTAAATTTAAAAAAAGAATTAAAAAAAAGTCAACACTTTTCTGAGATTCTGATTCCCATTTATAAAGTGACACATTATTTGATGAACAATTATGTTTTCCTTTAAGAAATGTAGGAAACCTTTAACATTGGCTGCAATACAAAAGAAAACACACTTTCACATAATGGATCCTCTATGTTTCTGAGGTGAGAACTGACAAACTTTAGCCAAAGATTGTAACTTTACCATTCAATAAACTCAGCCAAACCATTTCAAATGTTTTTTTTAATCCAATAACACAATTGTATCTGTAAATCTAATACTTTAAAAACATCCAAATTTATGCTTTTACATAGATATGTCACTTTTCATCCGCAGTGGAAAATGTTTGAATTTCCCCACTGAACCAAAGAGAGTAATAAATGTGTAAAAAGAGCAATACAAGCATAAATCATCAAAAGGTATAGCCTCTTCCAAATCCGTCTCAGTCAACACAGATAGGCTACACCACACTGGGTCAAGACAAGGTAAAGAAGAAATAAGAGCTGAAGCAACAGTCACTGAAATATCACCAGTATCTGATTGGCCTGATGGCTTTGTTTGGGAGCCAAAGTAATGTTTCTTCTGTGCTCTCCTGATGGACAATAACAGAGCCATAAAAGTGGGTGAACTCGTTCCGCTGTTTTTCACCAGGTTGTTTTTTTCCACTCTGGATCTTTTCTCTATCAGTCATTTTTCTGGCTTGTCCTTGTGTGTCTGCGTTTCCAGAATTTGTGTTTGGCTTTAATTTCTGTGTATATCAAAGAGGAGGCAGGTGTGGTCTGTTTAGACTGTGTCACACAGCTGATCAAGATTTGCTTTCTGTAACTGGGAGGATCCAGGTCAGCTGTGGTGGGGACGACTGCTTGTCTACATGGGAAATGATTTGCAGTTCACTGGAGGAGCTCAGCTGACTAAATCTAGCCTCTCCCTGTCAGGCAGAGAGGAGGAATGTGGAGACCAATATGAGTAATCTTCTTGACCTTATCATTTGATTAGCTAAACAACACCCTCAGGACCCTCGGCAGCCATGTAAATATCAGAAATTAAAAAATGAAACATGTTGCCTGGTTGATTGTGTGTGAATAGACAGCGAGAGTCTGTGTCTGTGTGTTTGCATTTGTGCATGTGTGTCTTCATGGGAGGGGGACTGTGTTTTACATGCAAGCGTGCACAGTCACATACTGTACAACAGCAAAGCTCTTAGACACAGGGAAGTGAAAGACAGCTACAAAGTGTAAAGTGAATTAACAAAGAGAGAGCACAATGGAGATACTGTTTGAATAAACCTTACATGAGTAAACTAAAAGGAGGAAATATTATACTGCAATTAAAAAGAATCAGGTATTTCCTGTTTGTTCACCTCCACAGGTGCATGGCTGGAGCAGCAGATTTGTCTTCCTCCAGTGCGACATGGAAAGGATGATGATTAAACAGAGTCACCCAAAAGATTCGGAATAAAATGTTACACAGCAAAACACGGACTCATATATAAACAATTAAATAATTACTCTAAGTGACTGTGAAATAAGTTCCTTGGTCAGATGGACCATTTTAACTACTCTATAGAAACATGGACGCCTTTTGAATCCTTTTAATTCTCTATAAACTTCCCCAAATGACATATAGAACATATGGAGAATGAGATTAGCACATTAGCATATTAGATTAAGAAAGTAACTGATGTGAATCTTTGATTGTTTGATCGACTCTCAGTCAAAGTAGAGCTAGGAACGTATTTTCTCTCACTTTGTCAAGCTTTTCTTCTCTCAGATTAGTGATGCCGCACAAAGCCAAACAGTTGCTAAGCATGAAATAATGACTTTCATTTTGGAAATATAAGAAACAGCTGTATTGTTTTCCTATTTTTTACTGTCACTTTAAATGTAACAAAGCAATGAATCATGATTGTCCAGATCACTCATGAACTCATCTGTTAAAAAAGAAAAAAAGTCCATATTGACAAACATAACTCCGGCAGCAGACGGCAGGTTAACCTTTGTAACATGGATTAATTACTTTTAACTGGGGGTAGTTGAGGTATGTGGCCTCAGGGCATGTTTCCTGTTAATCATGCAAATTTTGACTCTCTCCCAAATAATCAAAGACTACCTAACAAAAATCTTTTGCTTTCAAGATTAATTGCCGGTAGTTCTATAATCTCTAACACCGCCCGGCCTATGAACACGCTAACTAGCTGCAGCATCAGACTCATACACCTTGCGGAAGGACTCCATTCATCAGCCTGTCAGTTCAATAACATCAATAGCCCCGTGGCCAGTGGTTAATCCAGCTACTTAGAGGTCTGCAAAGCCACACCTCTCCTCTGATCACAGCAGATGTGTCCAATTCTCAGCCACCCCGGTGCGTTTACTCATTCGATTCTAATCACATTCTCTTTCTGCTTTCTCACTTCTTCACCCAGACTCTTTAATAGACCTGAAGCCGCTGACCAGGAGAGGTAATCAGGCTAAGAGACTTTGTATTTAAGGTAGTGATTGCAGCATCATACAGGTATCCTCAAATAGCCTTTCGTGTCTGTAAGAGCAGCGGTAGATCATGAGAACGATGCAAATGTGGCTCAGCAAAGAAAAAGCGTCTTGACTTCGATTTCCTTCTGTGTCTGTCTGTGTTTTGTTTTGTTTCTTTTTTCCCTGAGCGGAGCAGCTCTCTGTGATCTCTGGGGCTGCTCCACGATCTGTTATTCTGGTGCTTTCTGGTTGTCTGTCTCTTTGTATGACTCCCTGCAGACCGCCCCCTACTCTGATCCAGGATCAGCAAGCTTTAACAGTGAGGATTGTCCCGAGTGTGTTTCTCTCAGTAGGTCTCTCTGTGGAGGAATATTCTCTTGCACGAGATCTGTGCCCTTAAACGCATCTGTCAGTTCTTCTTCATTCCATTGATTTTCCACAGTCTGAAGGCTTAAAGCTGCTTGTTTGAAACTGCATTCTTTTTTGACCTCCTCTGTATGAGTTTAAAAGGGGGAGGGGAAAACATTTTGTGTGTCTTTCTTGTCTGGATAATTCACAAACATGAGAAGTGACCCTCGTGTGTACATGTAGGAAGGACATGGGTCATGGCCCTCATCTTTCTAACCCCAGGCTTTGTCCCTCCTTGCCACAAACTGCCTCTCTCTGGCTGTAACCTTTCTCCATCTGACCCCAGCTCTCATCACCCTTATCCTTCCCCTTCCACTGCATCAGATCCATGAGGTAATAAACACAAGAACCAGCCTGACCTCTCCAACACAAAGCTCAGAGGAAAACGCAACGCTCTGTCTGATATGACAGGAATCTCTTTTTCTCTCTTTTCCTTCTCTTTACAAGTCAGAGTGATGTAGAGAAAAGTGTATTGACTTTGAAGGTTGGCTACAGAAACATCACAGGCTTTGTGCTCAAAGCTGTCCGAGGTAAAAAGCAGATCAATACTTTTCATATTCCGCTGCGGTGAAGTGTTATCGACCAGGGCCGTCACATAGCTACACTGCTTCACAAGCAGCATTGCATGTCATTCCAAAACGTGCTATTTTAATCAGGGAGAGACACTCCATATGTCTGACAAGTCTGCTCTCATCACACCTTCTTCCTCTCTGTCGTCTGTTTCCTCCCCTCCTGTCCTGTCCTCTCCTCTCCTCTACTCTCCTCTCCTCTCCTGTCCTCTCCTCTCGTCTTCTCGAGGATTGATGGATCAGAAAACTGGTTCCATCCACAGAATAAGAGTCTAAAGAGAAGCTGTCAGAACCAAAGTGACACAGAGAGATAGAGACATCCACCGGGGTGCATGTGTCGTTACAAGACAGTGTGACACTTCCAGGCTTTTTGACAGTGTAAGTAGTAGAGCTGGGGCTCAAAGTGTTATTTGCTGGTGGTGGTAAACAAGCACTCCTACAGTTTAGTGGTGCTTTTCTGCCTTGTTTCTTCTTTAAGAGGCCTGACATATGTCTATTTCATTGTTCAAACTGCATACTAGATAAACCCTCATTCTTAAATTCAAACAAGTCCATATATACCCCTTCCCTCTGAAAATTGCATGCAATTTTTGGATCCTTCTACGCTGCCCTTCACAATGTAATCCAGAAACAGTTGGAGGCCTATGTGTTGATGACAAGCCTAGTGCCCAAACACATTCATTCCACTTAATGTGATTTCACCTATCCTGCTGCTGCTGGCCAGGACCCCTACTGTGAACCTGATATAGCCGAGCGTATCTGCTGCGCTTCCCTTTACCTGTGAAAGACTCAAGAATGTCATTGCCAGCAATAGCGGAGATCATGATCATCATCATGCTCATCACCACCACCACCACCACCACCGGCGCCACCATCACTCTAGCAATCATCATGTTCATCTTTACTATCGCCATCACCTTATAGAGCCAGCGGTAGGCATTGCTGTCGGAATGAGGGTCTGTCATGTGAGAGTGGAGTGTTCTCTCTCCGGGTGGCCACAGTGTGCGAGGTTTGGTTTCTTAACCCACCAAGAAACACAGATAGTGTCATATTATGTCTTTTCAGAACAGATAAACCAATGTGATGTAGGGAAGTTTATATGGAAAATGGATCTCTAAATGTAGCAAACACTGAGCTGTATGACCACGTTTCATAACGTAAGAGAGTTCGGTTCAAAATGCCATGTATTGATGCCGAGGGGCAGCAAACAAACCTTATCAGAAATACAACAGGTGATGAGCAACTGGTCTATGTGTTTACAGTGATGCCAAACAAACAATGGGCTGAGAATATTCAATGCTTTACTTTGTTTTAATAAGGGATGGTGCTGTTGTGCTGAACATAATGAACCTTTTTCATTGCGTTTAATGCATGCATGCAAACGTTTTTATCATTTCCTGTTTCCACTGTGTGGGGGCATGGTGTTTGAATCCAGAAACATGGAAAAGTGGACAGTAAAACCAGAATGGAAAAACATTAAATGTATATAGCCAGGTGTAATTAGTATCAAAAAATGGGGCATGTTATGAATTTAATCGTGTTTCCTGAATTACTCAGGAGGATACAACACTTTTTTAATAGGACTATACATTTTCAAAAGTTGGTGCTAATTTAACAAGCCGGTGAAATCTTTGCATTGCATTACATTGATTTGGCAGATGCTGTTGTCTGAAGGGAGAAAAAAGTTCATTCAAATTCCATAAGAACAAGATCTCATCAAACATTGGAAGCGGATCTCTCCCAAACAAACTACAGTGCAAATGTCAGAAGCTGTTTTTTCAGTAAGTTGCATCTTGTTGAGCGAAACTAGGCTATGTACAGGATGCTAAATGGTGCTGCTCATGTTTTTACTGTCTCCTCTTATTCTTTCAAACATTTCCTCTATGATCCCTCTGTTTCTCAAGAGCTTTTTTATATCAACTCTAGACACACCGTATGCAAGAAACACTCACAGCACACTGTGGAAAGCTTGCATTGCATATACAGTACTCAAATATGCATACTTGCACAAACACACAACTTAGAGACTCTAATCAGCTGTCAAATATTAGGAGTGAAGATGTGTCGAGCAGCACTTACACCATGCTCAAGTGTTCCTTCACACCACTGTGGGGGAAATGAATTCTTAAAAGGCCTACGAGTACTGTATGTAGTGTGATAATGTGTAGGCAGATAAATCATATCTGTGTCATGCATAAAGATGACACATTACTGCTTGAATCCAGTGGGACAATATGATGAGGCAATTAACGGAGCAAGATCCAGACTCATCTAATTATTGAAAATTTTGTTTGCATTGGAGCTCCCCAGAGGTTTAGGTGTAGGAGTTTGAGCATCTCCATCTTGACACGCTGCTTATTATTTAGTTCTGCTGGAGTACGGCATCCATCGAGACGGATGTGGCAGTAGGTGGAGTGAGTTTTGTCTCATTGATGCTCTTTTATTTCCTGCTGCGCACCTGATAAAACCCTTATTGTTTAGCATTAATAGCAGGTTGGATTATAGAGTTATATTCATAACACCCTGCTGTACTAGTCCATAAAAAACATATATCTTCTTTTGTGTTTGTTCATCCACCCCCCCACCCCGCCAGTGAATTACAGTAGATGCTTTACCAACTCCCTCAGTAATTCAACACTGGGCGCCAATTATCAGATGGTGCCAACAGCTGCTGTCCTTTAATCCCTAAAAGCTTGTGGGTGTTCATTTCAGCTCAACACAATCGCCAGTAATGTCAAATCGGGTGACAGTAACACAAACAATCCACATGTTATTGCTTGCCAGAAATAAAAATATGTTCCCATTGTATCAACCACATAGTTGCCATAGATACCCCGTCTCAAATAATATCAGTATCTTTTTAACATATAAGCATGTATAGTCAAATCTGAAGTATGACAAGGTAATAGAAAAATCTTCTGACTCTACAAGTGATCAGCAAAGTCACGATGAAATTAAACTAAAATGATTCAGGTGAAATGCCCTCACCCATTTTTTTCTCCCTCTCTTCTTCTGCAGTGTTTTTGCCCTTCATGGGGAGAGACAGTTTTGTGGTCTGAGTGAAGGAATGTGGTCATGTGCTGGTGTATAGAGGGAAGCTTCACCCACAGATAAAACAGAGATGATGTTACCCAATAATAACCTCACAATAACCATTCATCGAGGCAGGTGACGTTATTCTATGAGTCAAAAAAACATATTGATTCTCATTACATTTGATCTCCTTTAAGGACTAGTTCAACCTAGAAATGCACTGATTCACCTTCTCAGTTGAGAAGATTCTCATATCTGTAAGGTACATGTAAAGCCACCAGCACTAGACCAGAACGCACCCTCTCAACATCTTTAGCCTGCTTTTTAAAACAATTGTAACGCCTAAAATCATTGTAATTTGTGCACCTTAAATTGTAATCACTTCACATTAAGCTGAGTATCTCACTGAAATTTCCAAGTAAAGTGTTGCAGTGTTATTTGCCTTTCTTGGAACTTCAGCATGTGGTTGTGCATCACTGTGTTGTGGGTGTGCAAACGTATGCTGGTCCCTTCATCTCTTAGACAAAGAGTGTGTATCAACATTCTCCTCAAAAACTCTTCCTGAAAACAAGAACATCATGAATAAAGAATGAGGACCTTTACTTGACCTGGATCCCTCACTAGATTATCTCTATATTTACCGAGTCACATTCCTTGTACATGGTGTGTGCTTGGTGAATAATTTCTGATTGTCACTCTAATAAGGGTATATTAGTCATCTACTGTATCATGCAAAGCAAATGAAATTATTGGAAAACAGAACAGGTTTTTAATGTTTTTGGAGGAAAATAAAACATATGTATACTGCAGGCATATACATTCTTCCATTCTAATTTAATTACTTTAGCTCTCATACTTCAGATATTGTATTTCTGCTTCTCTTTATTAAAATTTGTTTGTCTACGCTCTTCATATGAGACCTATTGTCAGTCATTCATGTTTTTTTTATAGAATTTTTTTTAGGTGTAAGTGTGTTACTGACTGCAGAGCCTTCTGGGACAAACTTGTGACTTTTGACTTTCAATAAACTTAACTTGTCAAGTATCTCATGACAATGGGATTCACAGATTAGTGGCGACATCCTTTGGGTTTTTTTTTTGGGGGGGGGGGGGGGGGGGTTTGGCTATGAGTCACAAGCTTGCACAGGCAGCTATTGGGTTGATTATCTTGCAGCTCCATGGCCACGCTCCATACGGAAACATCACTGTGTCTCTTCTTTGTGTGGTGTTGCAAGGCAGGCAGGATCCTGGCACAGGCTGTAGACTTCCACTGTGAGCTTTCTATGGTCAGCTTGAATGGTGCACTGATGAAAAATGGAGATCACTTCAGGCCCCACTGTTCTTTTCAAATTTTGCTCTTGGGAACCACATTTGTTAAAAAAAAAAAAAGTTTTTTTTTTTTTTTTATGTCTTTTGACCGAGACTGATTTTTTGTGCCAATTTCTATGCTAATCTGGGGAAATGTATCTGAATTCTTTCAGGATACAAAGCAACCTGTTCATTCCAGGTGCTATTTTATTCCGTCATTGTGACCATTGTGTAGCGGTGAGGAGGTCAGACCCTGTACATTCGTGTTTCCTGTTTTTTGATGAGGTATATCTCAATGATATTTTTTCAGATTAAATATTTACATTCCTCCCATACCATCCCACAACTCTCAGTCCCATATTGTATTAACCCTTGTATCCTTCTACTGTATGTGTCTGCCCCTGCCACAGCACTATCATCTGTGCCTGGAGAGGGCTTTTCTGTCTCTCCTCTCAGATACGAAGAGAGCATGAAAACAGGCCTGTGACTGAACGTCCATCCTCACATGCACACATGGGTGTACAGAAATATGGGGACATGGAGCGTAGACTTTGCTCAGGCCAGCTCATTAATGCAGCCTCACAGACTCAGGGCAGATCCAATGCTAAGCACAACACACACCTAAAATTGACTTTACATGTCCGTCAGACTTTCACCTACCGCCGCAACCGAAGTTTGTACTTGTTCTCCCGCTCTTATCCTTCCCAGAAATCCCAGTCAATATGTTTGTTTGGGGAGAATGTGTGGGAGGCAGGGAGAGTGAAAGGGTGAGAAAAGATTGTTTGATTAAAAGCCTGTATTGACATATTTGAGTCAACAGGGACAAATCTCTTTTGCCTAGCTCAATATAATGGTCATCAAACTCAGGAGAGAGGGTAAGCACGTGTTTGTGGGTACACGAGTACATCATGAATGTTTATGTGGGCGAGCCGTTTGATACATGTTGGTAAGTGGCGGAGTGTTTGTGTCATACCGTGACTCTGCCTGCAGTGAAAGCAGATTAAATCATTTTACTCAGTGGAGAGTATTGGAAGAAACACCAAAGCAGTTAAGACTTTAACTCACTGGCAAGACCTCACACGTGACCCGAGATCAGTCAAAAACTCAGAGGGAATACAAGTGGAAAACAGATTTCAGGAGATTTCAGGCTGTGTAAACCAAAAGCTCAAGTGGTCAGCTGCCTACACAAATGTGAGGACATCAATTGTGTACAAGTGCATACATACAGTGTGCAGTATATCACAAGTGCTTTGTAAAAGCTCTGCTTCGGAGGAACCGAGGAACTTTTCTTTCGAACTCTGGAACTTTACTTGTGTTTTTATCAGAGTTACCATGGTGTAAATCTAGTAGCCTGCCTGGGCTTCATGGATAATACTTGTCAGTCACCCAGGATGTGTTAGGGGTTTCTGTAGTGATCAGACAAAAATGTTGAGGCTGCTACAACTTGTATACAGTATTAATTTACGCAGTGAACAAGCGCAGCTCCATCAGCCAAAAACTGTCCATTTTTTCAGCAATTGATATCGATTTTCTGCTACTGAGGATGGTCTTTTTGACTATCGTCATGGCTCTCCAGATGCGATGAAAATGCAAACAGAAAATGCAAAAGAAACTTTTGGTAAAAAAAAAAAAAAAAAAAAAAGGTCATGAAAAAAATGTTGTATGCGTGTTACATATTACAATGAAATTATCCTTGGCTGTGGCCTGTCTGCTTGCCCATGCATTTGTCTGGAAGAACAATAGCCTTAGTTTTGTGTAGGTAGATATTTTAAAGATAAGTACGTTTATGTGCCTGTGTGTGTGTGTGTGTGTGAGTGTGTGTGTGTGTGTGTGAGCGTGTGTGTATGTGTGTGTGTGTGTGTGTGTGTGTGCATGTGTGTGTGTGTGTGTAAGGGTGTAACAGAGAGATGTGATTCAATCTTGACAAGTAAAGGCAGTTAAACAGCAAGGGCACACATGAAGAGAGAGAAGGTGCCTGACCGGAGAGGGCAATGTGAAAGCATGGACGGAGGGAGCTGAAAATGTCACAGTGAAGAAGAAAGAATGTTTAGGCGGTGAGGGATGAGAAGAGAAATGCAATCTGGGTCCAGACAGAGGTGTAACAGACCAATTTGTTTGTGGTGTAATGGAGAGAGGATGGCTTGGCCCGGGTGATAAGTTGGCGAGGTCTTGGCCAGGCTGGACTGGGAGGATAAGAGGGGTTCTGAGGTCTGTGTGGAAAACACAGAGATAGACGAATATGTGGTGCAGCTGGGGAAGGAAGGTAAAGTTAACAGGGACCAAAAATGTATAAATGTGATATTTCAGCAATATAAAGCAGACGACTTATTTACAAAGCTGTTTTTAAAGCTTTGGGGGAAGTTAAAGTCAAGTCCCATAGAATTCTGCAAAAGCTCTGGTCAAGTCTTAAGTTTGTCAGGGCAAGTCTCAAGTCACATGAGGCCCAGATCCAGAAACAGCCCAAAAGAAACAAATGTGCAGGCCCGCATGGGTTCGGTGCATTGCCAATTGGACGGCAGACAGAGACGTCACCTCTGCAAACTGACCCCTGGCTACAGAGACTCGTAGCTGGGTTCTACAACCTCAGTTTTCTGGCAGTGCAGGAGCTAGAGTTGGTGCTGGAGATCAAGCAACATCAACTGTCTTCCAAAGCACATGATAAAGGCACATCAGAAGGTGACTACTCGTAGGGCTCAACTAAGCCTAAGTTTGACTAAGTTAGCCTAGGCTGGACTATAGTGAGCTAACACACACAAACATGCTAACCATCCAGGAACATGGTAGCATTAGTCAGTCACAGTAGCTCGCAAAGCTTATTTTCATTTAGCACATTATTTTATTCACGCAATTTTGTTAGACCTAATAGGTCAGATCACAAGCTTCATCTGATGCCGCAATGATCAGAGGCAGTCGATCACATTAGGCATTACTATCAGATTACATTTCCAATAAGGCCTGGGAATACCTTGGGAGCTTCCCAAGACCATAAAATTATTAAAATGCCCATTTTATCTTCTTCATTGACTTTCTAGGCCCCAGTGTGTTTAATAGCCCAGCTCAAGGCCTGCCTGCTGTCCCATCCAGCTTTTATTGTTCCCGCGTGGGTCAAAAATTACGTTTTCGCATCAATCATCAGCATGGATCGTGTGACTTGCGACTTGCTTTCAAGTCAAGTCTTCAGGCAGTCAAGTCACAGGGAAGTCAATTATCACTGCAAGCAAGTATATGTGAAGTTTCAAATCTTTACTTTCATAACTTCAATCTGATTCCAAGGTCCCGGCTCATTTGAAACTGTGGCCAGAATCAATACTGTGTTAACTTTGAATCCAGCACAAGCCCATTTCAAACTGTTTAACTCAAAAAATAAATAAACAAATACAATTAGCAGCTCAGAGCTTATTTTTATTACTCATGTACACCACTGCTGGAAAGAAGTATGAAAGTACAAAGAAAAGAAGCAGTAATTTTTGGACCCTAAATAAGACAGATGTTTTGTGTTCAAAGAAATAAGAATGGTTGGAATTCCAAGTGTTAGTTTTCTGTAGTGGGGCTCAGTTTTTGTCATGTTTGGATTACTGCTATGGGCAAACTAGACTGGCAGCTGGTGTTACTGGGAAGAGCAGGAGAGTAAGAGCAAAGGCCAAGAGGTCAGGAGTCGACCCGCCAGGAGAAGAAGAAGAGAGGAATAAGGGAGGAGGAGAGGAAAGTGATAGGGGAGGAAGGGACCTGGAGCACTGACACATGGAGATGGGAGAGAGAATGGGAAGGAAGGGAGGAGAGGATGAGGGCAGAAAGGTGGCGTGCTCAGACATAGAGAGAGAGAGGGAGCAAGAGAGAGAGAGAGAGAGAGAGAGAGAGGGATGGGGGAAAGATGGAGAAAAGGATGAGGGGAGTAGGGGATGCTGCTGATCCACCGGTTTGACCTTGCAGACAGTCAGTAGTCTCTGCTCGTGTGTGTGTGTATTTGAGTGCACACATGGTCATATGCACTTTTGTTTGTGTGTGAGCGAGAAAGAGAGAGAGAAAGAGAGAGAGAGTCTGAATGAGTGTTTTGAGCAAGCTGTGGTTTATTTGCCAGCGGGGTCAGGGCACCACGAACGCACACAAACAGCTCCATCCATTACACCACGAAGAAATCTCTCATCTCTCTCTAATCTCGACTACAATCAACAAATCAATGACCAAAACATTGTGCTTGGATGATTGGTCAAAGTGTCTGTGAAAGGGCTCAACTATGTTTCTACTGTAAAACTACCACTTACTTTGATAGTCTGTAAAAGTAAGAAACAAACCTGTTTGCTGGCCTGTCTTCTCAGTGTTTATTATGTTGTTGGTGCTCTTTTCAACAGTGGACTTTGTGTGTGTGTGTGTGTGTGTGTGTGTGTGTGTGTGCAACTGTAGATGTTAACTTCAGCTTGTTCCTATTTAGAATTGTTAAACAGTATGTTTAAAAAAAGTATGTTTTCTTGCACCAGTGCTAATGAGCAGTTGTGCTGAACAGGGGTATGAAAGCTGTATTTTTGGACTCTAAATGTAACAGATGCTTTGTGCCCAAACATTCAAATTCCAGCTATCTTTTGTTAAACATGGATTACATCTATCAGCTTCTCTGAATTTGCAGGTTTCTAAAACTCTCAGGTTTCAAGTAGAGTCTCTCCTTTCTGTGTAGTTCAATATTCATGCTTTGTTAACCAGCAGTCATCACCCAAAGATGAGCATTCAACATGAGCCAGAATTTTTCCCACTAAATATTAATGTTTTATTATGTATTGTAGCCCTGGTTATATGAACACAGGCTCTGCAAAGCATGCATGCATGGCCAAGCTTTAAGAGTACAACCAATAAAACTGGTGTAAAATCAAGACAAATAAAATTCATAGAAAGATGTTTACAGTTTACAGTTTACATGAATAAAAGAGATAGTGAAAAAAACACCATTGCTCTTACCTGCCTAAGAAACCTATAGATACTAATGTATTTACGTTAAGTCCATATTTTACAAGTTAATGGCCATCACTGTATAAATGTTAGCAAGTCCTGAGTAAAGGTTATAGTTTAAGATGATAAATCTGCAGTTGTAAATGTTAAGTTGCTAATAAATTTATTTTAGCTTAGTTTGCTCGTGGTCACACAATCCACTGGAGACGTGTCCTGAAATATTAAAGAGATAGCCAGAAGGACAAAGCAAGTAATGTAGGAGGAGGTTTTACACCATCTAAATAGATTTCAACCTGGAAACCCAAAATTTGTCCTAACTATGGATCTATGAAACATTAACAATTATTAAAGATATTAACTACAAAATAAAAAATAAAGTATGAATTATTAGAAGGTGGTTATCTATTTGCTTTCCCAGCTGCAATTACACAGACTGACTCCCTCAAACGGTCTATAAAATGTCACAGAGAAGCGACTTGTCAACCAAATTCTTTGCTGTGTGTATAATCTCAGTGTTTAGCAGGATTAGAGATTAAGGGGGTATTCCCCCACTTCATATTCTTGTTGAAGAAGAAGAAGAAGAAGAAGGGGCAATCCCCCTTTAACTAAAGCATCATTCTACGGCTGCTGTTGACTTTATAATTACTGCAAACTAATATTAAAGAAATCATATACATACATATTTAAATTTACGATGAGCCATACCTGCTCTTCGTGTCTTAAACTGTGGAATCTTCTGGTATGTGGGCCAAAGCAATGTTAGTGATTGTTGCATAGTCTTGTATCGCCAGTGTTTAGCCTCAAAATATTGCCTACACATCAGGGCCATTGCCACAGAGCAACATATCGACCATTGTTTGATTAATGACAGTGGCTAACTCTACAGCAATCATCTCTCATCCTCTGGTAATCGCAGTTCTCACTCGCCCATCTGTCTGCTCTACTTTCAAATCACCACCATCTACCTGCCAACCTGTCTGCAACCAGAGCCCGAGTAATGATCCGATCTGCCCTTGTTTCTTGGTGTAAAAATAGTCAGATACATAATTAACATCATCGCTCATAACAGCTCCAATAACTGGCTGTCTTGTGGGGGATGAAGGATGAGGGCTCGGCTCATCTGAAGGCAGAATGTTGTTAGTCCAAAAACTACTCAATCATCCCGTCTTTACACTTCCTGCATGGCAATTGGAAGGTTGCCAAACACTGCAGTTCTTTATTTGCACTCAATTTAGATGGTTTGGCGCCCAGGCTGTCGTGTGTGTGTGTGTGTGTGTGTGTGTGTGTGTGCGTGCGTGTGTTTATTCTGTCTCCACTCTCTTCTGTCTTCCTTATCGCTTTCTTATTCACTCCTTTTCCGTCTTACTCTCCCCATTTCCTCCACTTTTCTTTCTGCCATTTGTCTGTCTTCCACCATCTTTTTCGTCTGTTTCTCTTCCATCTGTGGTTTCAAAACAGATTTCTCCTTATCTCTTTTTCTTTTGTCTTCCGAAACTCTCCGCCTCCTCTCGCCACTTCATCACTCTCCCTCCCTCGCTTTGTCTCTTATTTCATCTCCTTCTCCTGCCTCTTGAATCATGGCTTTACCTGACAGTCTTAGCCGGCCGTTAGTCTGCGCAGGTTGAGGGGTTATGGGGTTCACTGTGCTTTAACAGAGCCAGCTCGGGTCCAGGGCTGTGGAGGCTGTCTCGTCTGGTTTCCAGCAGCAGGCTGAGAGCAGCGAGCTCGGAACGTGCTCATTATTTGTCACACAGCCAGTGGTGGCCTTTACACACTCACACACGGACACACAAGTTATTTGGGTCGACAATGACAATACTGACTCATTAAAATCTGAAAACTCAAACTGCGAATCCATCACTGATGCTGCAGGTGGTATGAAATACATGTATGGCTACTTCTGCGGGAAGTCATCTCTTTTTTTAACATGTAAGAGAAATTTTAACTGTGTGGTCAGCGGGCTTGCAAAAGTGAACTAATAGCTTTCTGCAAATCCTTACTGACTCCTCTCGCCTGTTTTCATCTGAAGGCTTCCACTTCTCACTGATTCTTTGATAGTTAACTTACACTGTGCGTACTTCCGTCAGTGTTACACTTTGAAAGGTTCATATCCCAAATGCAATTCTCAAACATCACTTATTAGTGAAGTACTGCCTATTTGATTTACCAGTGACATTTTATAATGTACTTGCTGCCTGGACCACCTTCACTGACAGTGTGTTGTTTTTTTTTCCCTACCAGGAAATGTGACATCCTCAACACAGGAGTCACGAGGAAAAACTCAGGGTGTGTGGTTGTGCATACAAAGCACAGTCCAGGGTTTGTTTCCTCCATCTCACTTTTTGCTTCAGGATCTCAAAACATTTGATTAAGGCTTGGGAAAGATTATGGGTTTGTGGTTATTGATGTTATGGTTTTTTAAAAAGTCAGTACATCCCATTTCATGCTTGAAGTCGATTGTAAATCTTTCCACATATTACCAAACGCTTCAACATAAGATAACACCGTTAATCATGCTTCGGGTGCCCGAAGAGGAAACAAATGAAATACTGTATCTGAACAGTAAACGCTCTGCAGATACTCTCAGCATGGACCTTTTGCTTTGGCAGAGACCATTGTGGAAATAGATTCATTAAGTTGATAAAAGTGTAATTTGGACAGTGGACACAGTTTGCTCTGTAGAAAAAAAAATTATAATAAGGAAAAGAAGCCTTCCTAGGGGCAGCTACAGCAGATGCCTATATGGCATATTCACCCAAGACTGTGCATTCCTGTGATCCTGTTTGTTTACACCATGTTTCCAGTCGAATTGACTTGTCAGGCTGGGCAGAGGATTCCAGCGAATCAGTGGTGTTTTCAGTCGCTTGTTATAAATGTCTCAACTGAGCCCTGGGCCTGGCAAGACCTGCCCGGCCCTTCTGTCGAATAGTTGCCTGTCTCCCTCCCTCTCCGTCTCCCTCCCTTTATGCTCCTCTGCCATACCGCCGGGGCCGATTCTACCATCTGATAGTAGTCCAGTGAGTTCAGCACAGCTCCAGCTCGGAAAGAAACTTCCCAGAACAAAGAACGGAGCAGTGACCTGGCATTCCACTGCTGAGGAGCAACTGCCAAGCTCACTGAGTGAAACCTCCCCTCGGCCAGCTCCCTCTTCCCTCCATCGTTATACCGCGCTCTATCACCCCTCCCATCCCGTCTTTCCTCCTTTTACTCCACTCCACCTGACTGCTACAGGGACACATAGAAAGGCACAGAGAGCCACTGAGTATGAGAGAGAAATGGAGTAGACGAGCTCTCGATCAGGATGCGAGCGGTGCTTGACTCTCCCAAGCACACAAACAAACCTGTCTGCTGGAGAGTTTGGCACACATTGACCCGACCTTATGGTCAAGAGTTCATGTGCTCTTTGACAACCTGCAGCTCCAAAGTTTATCCTCACCTCTTACGTGCATGGCAGAGAATATCAATAAGGATCAAGAGTGGCATGCCATCAGAATCCCACTTAGAGTGTTTCTATTAAGACCTGTAACAAGAGAAGGGTCATAAAGGAGGAAATTATGCACATGCTATTTTCATCTAAGTAAAAACAATATTACCAAAGTCCAATTGAAGGACATGCAGTGGACTCATACCCTTTTCATCTGGATTATATTCGTCCAGTATTCGCCAGAGGACGAGGTCCTTGGTCCCACTGAATCCAGCTTTGTGGATGTTGACACTGTAGTTTACCTGCTGCTTATCCCTGCCAGTTCCTCTGACTATTGGTTTCTCAGAGGACTCAGATGAAATCTGACCTATGTAAATACAACATCTATGTATGTATGTAGATATATCTTTGCAAGTATTGTGGATTCCAATCCAGAAACAGTGTGTCAGAATTGCACAACAGAATCCACAACAATGGAAAAATCCACAGCATTCCAATTTGTCCAAGTTCATATTGGATGATTCAGCAAAACCTCAAAAATGTAGTCTCTTTGTTGAACATTCATTTTTTCCAAAAAGGGGGACATGCGAGACAGGGCAGAAACTTTTAGTCTCCATCCACCAGCCTGACCTCTGCACCCCTTACTTTTTGCCTCTCTAAATAAAGAATACCGTGCTTCCTGCATTGGCACTGAATACTGGCACTGGATGTACATAGGTTGTGTTCACTATGAACGTGATTCCCTCTGGGCCGGAGTACAGCATGACATGCAGTCTGTGAGATGGAGGTCTTCATGGACATTAAGGAGAAGCCAGAGCCCGACCTCTAACTGCTACTTTCAAATCCCACAAGATTCATCTTAAATATTGCCACATTTATTCTTTTTTTTTTTTTTCTGGCCTCGGCTAAACCAGGATGTGATCACTTGAGTCCAACTGCACACTGCAACTGAAACACAAACCCAACCAGTTAAAATAGACCTGCTTGCTTTAGTTAATGCCTGACGTTGCGCACCTCTCTGGATTGCTATCTCTTCTTCACATAGCAACTCCACATTCATAGGGAGACACTTTGTTTTGAGGTAAATTGGTGTTTTTGGCCCAATATTACTCACAGTATGTCAACATGCACAGTGACAGAAACAGAGAGACCAATTTCTTCTCCTAAAAAAATGTATTTTAATAAGCTGGCAGTAGCTCAGAATTGAAAGAAAAAAACATCCCAAACTGGACAGGAAACCTGATAAATTGTTGGGGCTTGACGGTACTCTCAGAATTTTCTCTCAGATGATGTTTTTCAAGCTCCAGCATTTCCACTCATAAATAAGTCCTACATATTTTTGGTCACAATAAACATCCCCATGAACACAGTCTTTAAATTATATTGTAAAAATAAAAATTAAAGACCACTGACACAATATTCTTGAAACACTGCTCAAGCAGGTCTTGCAGTGAATGTTTGACGTGAAAAAAAAAAAAAGATGAAAGTAAAACGTTATTTTCTCATACTTCGTCCTTGCAGACTTTCATTCATGGCCATCCTCAGAAAAGAAGTCGATGTGCGCATCGCTTTGATTCGCACAAAAAATAAATGTTGCAGGCATACATCCCAAACTTGGCTGGCTGGGTGCAGCAGATCGTTTTCATCGGGTCTTTTGTTGCAGGTAGATGGAAACAGGCTCTACTTTTAATTAGAAAAACAGCCTCTTCCAGGGAGGTGACAGTGGTCTCTTTCACTAGAGAGGAAGTATGGCATATGGATGGTGAGCTACAGTACCTGGTGCAAATGTGTGTGGGTGTTGAGATGTGTTACAGTTTGTCTGTGGGTGTTTGTCAGTCTAACAAACAAAACCATTTAAAACCATCTGCCTTGTTAATGGGGGAGCATGGTGCCAGTAGATGCTTTGATAGCAACCTTTGAAACTATGGACATCTGTGTGTGTATGTGTGTGTGTATGTGTGTGTGTGCGTGTGCGTGTGTGCGTGTGTGTGTGTGTGTCTTGTTGGGAGAGATGGCTCCATCTGTTTGTATTGTTTCTCTCCTTGATTGCTCCGCTTGCAGCAAACTTGTATTCTGGGACTGTTTTATTTTGGAACACACACCCACACAAACATACCTGCAAGGAAGCATTTGCACACACACACACACACACACACACACACACACACACACACACACGCACACACACAGATACACAATGAGAACTGAGTGACATATCCTTGTGAGTACAGTATGTGCACAGATGTGTGTTTGGGATGAACACAAATAGAAAACTCATGAAAGACCATTGATTGTTATTGTTCAAAAGACTCTTTATCTTTTTTCCAAACTACTGAAAATTTGTGGGTGATGGAAGATTTTCTTAACTCCGTAATTACATAGGCTGCCCAGAGGCCAAATGTTCAATACTGCTTAATTATTCTATGTTTATCACAACTAAATTGTTGCTTAATCTTCAAGCAAGATTTAACATTTTCAATTTACTCGCTCATTCTGTCACTTTCTCTCCTCCGCAGGGTTAATTTTGCCGTGTTATTTTGCTTGTTTTGTGTGCGAGTGTGTGGTTTTTGTGTGTATACGGTGTCATGTCCTATGATGTCAGTGCATGCATTTGTGAAGTGGCTCCCGGGACCCGCAGAGACATAAGGCAGAGACAGGGCCAAAAGGTTAATAAACACACGCATATTCTCCCTCACACATTCAAACACGCACACAAAAAATGTTAAAACACTCCCGAGAGACCAGACATACGCATTCAAATGTCAGTATTTCACAGTTGTTTTTTCATTGAAATAAATTAGTAGAAGTACTGGATAGTTCTATAAGAGCTACATATACTGTGGAGGAGATGTCTGAGCTCAGCCGAACGGAGGTCTAAGTTCAGTACGTCTCGTTTTTGTTTCAGTGCTGGGAATGTACGTATATACTCAAACCGGCGGAGAGCTCACGGACACATACAAACACACGTGTATCACAAACACAGCACGTGTTTTGACCCTGGGGCCAGCGGTACACTGCGAGAGTGGCTGGGGGCCAAGAGGGACCTCACTCTGTCTCTGTTCATATTATTCAAAAGAATAAAGCTTTTTTCCAGTAAATTGAAATTCGAAACAAAATGCCTATTAAGAGCTAAGAGACCTCCCTGGAGGAAGGAGTGCTGGCATTTAACATGCAGACCCAGTGTTTAGCTCCAGTCCTTTCAAAAAGCAACACAGCCAAACCAATCTCCCTCAGAACGGCACAGCAAATTTCTTGTGGATGAGTTTCGGCTGGAGCCCAGATATACAAAGTGAAATGAAGGCTTCATGGTTTATCAAAGCAGCCATAGTGTTTATTCTACTAGGAGCAAACACACAGGCTGCCTAATAACACTGGCAGAGGATATTTCCTCCAACATATATACAAGAGGATCTGAAAGCTACTGTATGGCCCTCAGTGAAAATTTATGTGAACAGGCTTATGTTCAAACAGAGGTGAGTGCATGTTGCATTGCACAAGATATGAGACCTTGTATGGCAATAATGACTCAAATGGCATGAAAAGTGTACACATCCCGCCCTTCAGATGGCAGTTTTAATGTTAAACTGCTGGAATGAGAAACTGCGTCCGACTCAAGACATTTTGGTAAACAGTGGGGGTGTGACTGTGTCATGCAATGTAGCTATGTTAATCCTCTCAGGGGTCAGTGGTCAGCATTTTGAAAAAGACTTATTTGTGCAGAACAATGAGACAGTCATAACACCAGGATTGCCAGGAGGAGCTGAGACAGTCCGGACGAGGCTGGGATCAAGTGAAGGCATGGAAAACACATTTTAAAATGAGAAACGTGCGACAGCCAATGGGATCGCTTTGTGTGGCGTGTGTAAAATTTGAGCCGCCATGTTTTCTTTAATATACTCTCAGTGTGCTCCCGTGGCAATAATGCAACCATATTCCGAATCGCCTACAAAATATGTTTATGTACTTCTCATTCGTTTTGCCAAAGGTCTTTCGAGGATGTGTAATTTCTGCCAGGATCATATTTGGCAATATGAAGTGTGACAGTCCAAGTAGTGTGACATCCTTAGACCGTACAGGGAAGAAGTCAGTGTTTAGGCGTACACAGAACGCGGATTTGTTATTGGTTTCGGCTACGAAAAACACTGAGTCGAAGGAAAAAGAAAATTGTGGTTTGGTTAAATAAAGAACAAATCGATGAAACAAATTCTTTGTCTGAAGTCAGCATTCCTCACTATTTAACCAAAGCCACACTCTTCCCATAACCTTAACCACGCTCATCGAGTTGCCTAAACATATCCATAAAAATGTGAATCATTCTTCAGTTGCAAGGAGTCGATTCTGAGGACAGAAACATATATATATATATATATATATATATATATATATATTCACAGTGAACATCTTGCAGATACAGTACATTTAGTATGAACATTTTGCACTGGCAGCAGTTTGCAGATAAGCATTTTCGCATTATGTTAAATAATTAAAAACAAATATAATCTGGGTGACATTATGCTTCATGCTTATGCAAATGCATATGAGCATATTCTGTATGATACAAGCTTGTTTAATGTTGTGCTTTCATAGCCTCTTATTGTATATCTCTGGCAGCATTAGCATGACAGGGCACCAGGCTGTTTTCTTACACAGTCTAGTATTAAGTACTGACTGTGAGCACACTTGCGCACAGAAACACTACTTATCTAAGTCCCTTTGTGCCACTGCTCCGAGTGGGCTGCATTTATTCTTTGCCTGTTTATTTGATGTTGATGAAAGAGTGGATCAGGTCCAATCGCATCAATCACATCAAAGACCTGCTGTGTAACGTGAGGAATGCCACACACACACACAATGCACACATACATACACACACAGGCGCACTGGCACACAATCTCATAAACCTTTATAGTTTGATCAGCGTCCTGATCTTGAGAGGAACTTATCTAGCTCTTTTCAGAGGAATATGAAACAGCCATTGGAGACAGTCTGCTTCTCGGCAGTATCTCTAGGCTCTACCAGCATTCTCCACGACGACACTAAATGCAGACACTACATATTCAGTGAGAAAGGAGGAAGGGGTATAACTCTATAGTCTTCATCAGGGGGTCAAAATCATACTCTCTCTCTCCCTGCAGCGCCACACACCCTCGTCACCCCGTCTCTATTTTGGTATCCTCCATGTCTCATCTCCCTCTGCTTTCCCACATACAGTAAATAGTAAACATAGTGAGAAAGAGAAAGAAGCATTCAGGCTACTCTTCCTAACATGTTGAAAGAGAGAGAGAGAGAGAGACTGGGGTTAGACGCAGGGCCGACTAAAAAAGACACTCTTTATTTCCCACAGGTCAGCTGACGCTTTCTCGCCACTATCGTGGGCATTCTCCATACCCAGCCCACTCCAGTGCTGGATGGACAGATGTATGAGTGTCTGTGTGTGTGTCTGATGCGACGGGCATGACGAACATGATACATCTCATCACATGCTTCTCCTTAGCGGATTAACAGGCAGGCTTCCAACAGCATTTATGCCAATGCTCCTGTGGGGACTGGCTTTGTGCAGGCAACGGGAAAATTCAATCACTGCCTAAAGGATAGGAACGGGCGGAATGAAACGCTACTTTGCTTCCATTTCCGTGTTAACCGCTGTTTTTCAAGGCTGCAAATGAGGAAAGAGAGAGAGAGAGAGGGAGAGAGAGAGAGCGAGAGATGGAGTACAACTTCTCAATCTGACCCGCTCGTATTTCTGAGTCTTTGCTGAGGAACAAGGTTGTGGCAGGCTGGATTAAGGAAATTGATCATGGGGACACACCTGGTGTCTAATGCCTGTGCATGGGTTTAAATCCACATAAATGTTGCTTATAAATCTTGATACCGATATGGAAGCGATCTCATCCAAATGGCATTTCCAGATATGAAAGCCCCCACAGCATTTTCAAATCCCAATGGCGAGTATATGGACAGCAAATATGTAGCTTTAATCAACTCCCTTTTCATGGCCATCGAAACACGAAACTTAAATTGAAATACTTACATAAGTTATACTGATTACTCGAAAAGTTTGCCAAGATAGGTCACAAGATATCACAACAACTTAGCTTTCCCATGAAGCTCAAACTGATAGAATGTGATGCAAGAATGCTAGATTGTAAGCTAGATTGTTGGCCTTGTAACACTACACTATCATCCTTTTCACTAGCTGGACTTTTTATATAACCTGAGTGCAGAAACAGGTACAAGGTGTGGTGTTATTCGTGGAATACATACCTTTATAAAAGAGCCAAGATGCTTTAGAAAAAGAGAAGATGATACACAATAAAAGTACCCTGAACTCTTCTGATGTCACATGTACTTTAGGTCCTCAGACAAATGAAAAAAACAGGTAAAAAGAATAAGAGGGTGCTGTATGTATGAGATAATGTGTGTTTGTGTGTGTGTGTGTGTGTGTGTGTGTGTGTGTGTGTGACTTACAATTTCCAACATTGTGCTGGAGCACAGTATGCCTACTTAAGAGTGTCTACACTATACTAGACATCTGTTCATGCATTTATGCCTCAGAGGATATTACCACATTGATAGGTATCTCCTAAAAACATCTGCCTGGAAAAACAGCCCAGTCCCAGTCTCAATAACACAATTGTCAAATACACTCGAGTATGGTTCACCAAGCTTGCCAAGATCCAAGGGGAAGCTCCCGATGTCTTAATTTGATCACTATATTACCTACGCCAGTGCAAGCAATATGAAAGCAGCTGTCAGGAAACTAAAGGGCATGCAGTTTCTGGAAGCCTTTTCAGCACAGTGTTCATTATATTTGTCTTAACTCACAATTTCTTTGCTTTGTTTTCTTTGATACCTTTGGCGTTTATGAAAACGGATCTATGCATTTCGCAGGGACAGGCGACCCATTCTTGAGTGTATTTGACAGTTTTGTTACCGAGCCTCTGAAGACAGGCATTTCCACATGTAGATGTCAGAGACGGAGGCAAGAACTGTCAAACATTTTCAATTATCCTCTTGATTAAATGTGCGCCAGTTAAATGTAGTGTGACACAGGTGCCATTTACAAGATGTCACTTTTTTAAAAGTATGGTGAAGAATGCATTGTGACTCCTTCAGTACTTCAAACCAAAACTTTATGACTGCGCACTTGACTTGGGACTAGAGTTGAGACTTGAAACTGTCTCATGACTTTGCCACACCTCTAACAGATACTACAGCAGTTGTCTGAGATATTGTCAGTCATATATCCCTGAGTGCAACTGAATGAGTAATGCGTGTGCGTGTACTTGAATGTGAATATGCGCATGAATGCTCTGGTGCTTGTATACCTCTGTGTGCTGTGAGTGTTTGTGTGTCTGGCTGCTGTGGGACTCAGAGAGGAAGCAGGCATTGAAAGAAAGGGAGAGAGAGAGAGAGAGAGAGGGAGAGAGAGAGAGAGGGAGAGAAAGAGATAAAGAGAAAGAAAGAAGGAAAGAGCAGTAGGGGAGGAGAGGAGAGGTAAACTAAAGCTGCATGACGAGTACATCGGGGCACAGAGGCCCGACTGGGAGCGACAGTCCGAACACAGATACACCGTGTCCGAGCAGACAGTGAGGAGTGGAGGAGATTTCCCTATGGAGGCAGGCCTGGGATGCTGGACACCTGAACACACAAGAATACACACACACACACACACACACACACACACACACACACACACACACACAGACAGTGAGCCTGAACTTACAATCCTGCATGCAACCATTACAAAACACAAACAAATGATCACGCGCATGCACATGCATACATTTGGTACAAAGACACATAAATGGATGAGTGCACACACTTGGGACACACACACACACACACACACACACACACAGACAGCCAGAGATAGTATTAGTATTAGAAGGAGTGATGGTATTTTTGCATCTAGGTAAGCTGGATTTTCCCTTACACCTTGAAATGTAAAGTTGACTTCCACCACCAGCATTAAGTCCTGACCAGAATGCACCGTGCGTATGAGGTGACTGGAGGTCAATGTTGTCCTGCCCCACCTCGCTATGCTATCACTGTCAAATTCCCCTCATGCACGCTCCCTTTCTTTACTGAGGCGACAGAAAAAAAAGACAACAAACATCAGTGTTGAGGCAGGAATATTGGATATGCACACGACGCCTAGTGCTTACAGCAATTCCCTGAGACGGGGCAGTGCGTGTAGAAGGTGTAATGTGGTGTAGTCTGTGTGTGTGCATATTTGTATTTATTTTTATTTATTTTTTTACTGTCTGAGTCATGATATGATTGACGTATTTAATACATGTCCTGTGATGATTCTGTGCATTTGATGGAAAGAAAGACAGATGAATTAACATCACGGCTTCAGAGTTCACAAACAGACAAAAAGCTGAAGATAAAGTGTGAGGAATAAAATGCGCTGAATGATAATTACTGAGAGAAAATAAGAGAAGAATCTATTTATACATTCTTTTCCTTTGACGGAAAGAACACTTTAGGATATGCGTGATACTAAATAAAAGCCTGCAGATTGGGAATAGACAATGGATGTGATTGACAAGGAGATGAAACAGTTCATTCTAGGGCGTCAAAATGACAATATTTCAATGTGTCACTCTGTTCTAAAGGAGACCATCATTGAATGAGAGAGCTAACAGCTATCACTTGAAAAGACTCTTGTAAAGTAAAATCTTACACTTATAATGTAATGTCGCCCACCCACAGGGAGGAGAAGAAGAGAAGCGAAAGAGGTAAAGAAACATTTTTGAAGGACTGTGACCAATCTATTGTCTCTGATTGACAAGTGTTACCCTTAGGGTTCGTTTGGGATTGTGTGGGTGGAAAAACCGCCGAGGTACCTAAGTGGGTTTCCTACAGTTGATTCTGAGACAGTTCTATTACTGTCATGTCATACTTTTTTGAACCTGTCTGAATCTGTGATAGGATGGCGATGAGAGAGATGAATTTTGGTCCCAAATGGTTGGCGAACTTTTTCATGAGGCCTTCTCTATACACATTCCATTGTTTTCAGTCTTTAAAGATATTCTTTCACACCAAAATGAGAAGTTAATTGTTGATTGCTTACCACCAATATTGGTCTGAACTCCCAATAAGTTCATCTCAAAACCAAAGAGAGCAAATTATCCCCTGTAGTTCAATCTAATTGCATTGTTCAAGAGAGAGCTCCTAACGATTAGTTGGAACACTGCCCACCTAAAAATATCTAAATATGCTTATAATATGCTGTTCAGACATTCGGTGCAGGGCTTACAGATTCATCTTTCTTTGTTATAGAGTAAAGAAAGCGTTTGACATTTTGACCCACCATGTAATTTCTCTGCCCCAAAAAACAACCAATTTAATTAGGCTGCATTAGCTGTTGGGACAAATGTATTTATTTTCCCTTTAAGATGCCTCTAAATACAAAGAGAAAAGAAAATAGGAGCAAAGTTGTGTTTGCTTTGGGATTTACTTCAATAGGCATTTTGACTCAAATTGGGTTGCTGAATTCACACAGTCAGAATATTCCAGATCTGTTAACTGTTTCACTTCCCGCATTTGGAATTTACAACATGTGGACTCTAGAGTTGGGAAAAGGAAATGAACACCAATTACACATGGTGGTTACAATGAATTTTAATTTTGGGTCGAACTGTTCCTTTAATAACCCCTAGACACACTTTGAGGACCCCTGAGGCCATACGGAGGTAAGCAGCTAAAAGTTTACGGCAGAAAGGGTATGTCACTGTCATGAATGTTAATAAGTAAATACACTATCCGTTTGATCTTCAATCGGGGTCGGAGGTTATGGCTGAGGTTAAATTTAAAAGGTCAGTAGGTTACAATCGTTATTTTTTTGCTTCAGCTCACAGACATTCATCCAGTTCATTCAGATTTCAATGCAAATCAAAGTGGTGAAGACAGCAGCTTGGGTGTTAAACCGAACGGCACAACCGGACAACCCTGAGTCCAAACAGAGATGTGTGTGTGTGGCTGTCTTTCAGGTCTGAAGAGAAACTGCAGTATGGATCCATCTCAGTGTAACACACAGCATGTGTCCAAGATAGACAGGACAGGACAGGACAGGAAGTAATGTTACTTATGCCAATCAATGATATTTTTATTGAGCAGAGAAAATAGCCTTGTCAATGCACTCTCTCTGATTAGCTAACCTCATCATTGATAGTATGGGCTATTGACTGAGAGCATCAGAGTGCTCGTCATAAGGGCCATAAACGAGGATAGGTGTCTCTGGGACACTGATCTCGGTCTCTGGGGCACCAAGGTGCTGTTAACGATAGGCAGATAAAATTCTTCACAAACAGTGCTGAAGCTAAAGCAGGGATAGTTAGCAAAAAATCTGAGTGTCATAAGAAAGACAGCTTGAGGCCTGATTCCTGCTGCATTGACGGTCCATTCTCTGTCCTAGTAATCACACAGATGTGTCTCCTCATTGCATAGACTGGAGGTTTTGTCTGTGCAAGTGTTATTCTACCACAGGTCACTCTGTCAGCCTTTGCTTTAAAAAAAAAAAAAAAAAAACCTCCAGCACTTTAGCTGCTTTTTTTGACAATAGGAGTCTTTGCAGTTAACGAATTTGTGGGAATCCAAGGCACTCAAACCATTTAAAAGCTGTTAATCTTCTCCCTGAAATAACAAGTTATGGTTTCCAACAGTTTTCCCCTGTGGTTGAACTTAAGACAGAGAGTGACAAAAGCACACTCAAGGATAAAGACTGTTGTGTTTGCTACAGAACAGAAGAACTACTCTTTCATGTATGTATCTGGCAAGTTTTTGTACAAAAAACCCTCCATAAAAACAACATATATTTTTGTTCAATAGCCACTCCAGTCTAGTTTGGCTCAAATGTAAAAATATAGAAATATGTATGTATGAGATATGTATGAAAGAATGAAGCCATGAATACAAGCGGCCAAAATGAATTTCTCTCGTAAGGTGGTTGGGCTCACCCTTATAAATAGTCTAAGGAGCTCAGACATCCGGAGGGAGCTGAGTATTCTGGGCATGTCTAACTGGTGGGAGGCCGTGGGGTAGACCCAGAACCCACTGGAGAGACTATACATCTCATCTGGAGAGACTATACATCTCATCTGGAGAGACTATATATCTCATCTGGCCTGGGAACGCCTCTGGGTTCCCCAGGAGGAACTGGAAATTGTTGCTGAGGAGAGGGATGTCTGGACAACGTTGCCTAACCTCGACTCAAGATAAGCGGAAGAAAGCGGATAGATGGATGTATGTATGTATCTTCAGAATTCAAAAAGTAGTAGATGATTCTTCATATCTTCGAAAAAAATTAAGAGCAACATCAAAAATTGAGGTTTCCTTTATGGACAAACAGTATTTTGTCCTTTGACTCTGACATTACTCCAGAGGATTTCATGAAGGAGGAGGAGAAAAATGCAAGATCTATCAATAAAAGTCTTCTTTCATTAAGTTTGTTAGATTAGTGCCATTAAGGAAAAACTTGTGATCCCTCCAGTCTGTGAGAGTCAGATGACATGTGCGCGCCTGCTATTTAAAAGCAGGTCAAATGCAGTAATGCACAATGGAAAATCATGAATGTCAAAAACACTTGAGAAGTACAAGCTGTGTTCTTTACAGCTACAAAACAAAAGCTCATAGCTCAGCTTAATGAGAATGACAAGGATGTTAATGACCCAAAAAGGCAACAAGAATGTTAATCAATGGAGTCAGGAATGCCGCGTGGCAGTCCTCTCCCAACTGCATCGGGGTGGAAGTTGGATGTTAGGTCATAAAGCTGCACTGAATTTTCTTTAATGGTTGTGTTAATGCTAAAGTAAATGAGGAAGACCGTAACCCAGCTCCTAATCAAGTTTGGCTGAAATAATTAGTTACCATATGCTTATTTAACTGGTGTCTATCCAAGGTTGACTGGAGCTTGGTGCACAAGTTCACTTCATGACAGGCTGTATCGTACAAAGTTTACAAAGAATTGTGCTCATGGTGTGTTTCTGTCTTTCAGAAGCAGGTTTTGGATTAATTAAGAACACTCTCTTTATAACAGTTTCTTTTATTTATTTATTTATCTTTGTTAATCTTTCAGATGTTTGTTCACCTTCATTGTGACTGACGTACGCATGTAGCCGCTCTGTATATTTTAACAGCCTGTAACGACACACTTTTAAACCGATTGAATATTTGGATACGGCTTGGCTCGGCCGGTAGCACTCAGCAGCCAGGTTGCTACATCAGCTTAGTTGAATTTAAAAAATATTTATTGTTGTTTAGCTCGCATCTGAATACATACTTATGACGTTTACTGTAAGGCTGTGATATTTCTTCAGCGGTGGCGTAAAATCAATATCTTCTAAATAAACTTGAGTGGCGTCTCAGACTCAGGCGGCTGTTTGTTACGACGTCGTTCGGTTGGGCCCGCGAGTGTTGAGAGGTCTGATGGAGAGTCATTCATCCAGACATTTTAGACAGCCACCAAATTGCTGATATGAAATAGAGTCTCAATAGCTTGTTATCGACTGTTACAGTGTTTTATCATTTATTTTAATAAGTGAAATCAAATCTTGGATGCTGGCCAGGCCGCTATTAGCCACTGAGCTACAGTGGAGTAGGCCAGTTTGAGGGTATGTGCATTCTCAGGTTTGTGTGGGGTATATAAGTGTGAAACAGAGAGAAAAATGACAACATTAAAGTCCATTTGTTATCTCTCTGCGTGGGTGGATAAACAGACTCTGAGGTCAGTGATATGCAGCCCGGGACAAGGCACAGAGGACAAGGCGAGGCCTGACTGGATCCCTTAAAGATGTTATTAATGGCCATGGACATACGCACACATACGCACCCTGTTTGCAATGCATAACTCAGTAGTAAGCCTCTTTCTGTGTTCTGTCACAAGAGATGGGGAGCAGGAAGCAGAACAGGGTGACTTTATAATCCCTGCTGTATTTATACTCCACCCTGCTGACTTCTGCGCTTCTCACGCTTCTTTTTTTCTTTCCTTTTCTTCATCACATCTCTTCTTCCGTCTCCCATACACACATATCTGATGTAATCTGGCTTAAAAAAAAACCTAACTTTCTTTCTTATATAGTATTTCACAATCTGTTCTTTTTTTATTATTCCATCAGGGTCCTTTAGACTCCAGGTCTTCTAGGGACTCTTATTCTTGTGTTTTATTCCGTTTCTTCTTCCTCTTTTTTTGCCCTTTGCCTTTCTCAAAGTTAAAGTGGAAGCACAGAGCAGACAGCTAAAATGCCTGACCTCTTTCCTTTCCTCTGTGTGGTGGGTTTCTCACTAAACAGAAGACTTTGTGTCCATCTGACCCCATTCTGCCTCCCATCGCCTTTTGTTTTTTTTCCATTTCTTTTTCTATGTGTGATTTGTGGCTGTTTACCACTACCCAACAAAACATCCATACAGATACATATGTATGCATGCATGTTATACATAATATCCCTGATTAACACACAAGCACTCACACACACAAACAGAAAGTGAGAGTGAGAGGCTCCTAGAGCATGCAAGTCTCAGCTGGAGTGTATTGATACTGACTGGGAAGGTGAAGAGAGGTCTCGTCTCAGACTGGTCTTGACTGCAGAGGATCCCGCCAAACTTTCAGTCAGGGTGAAAAAGTTCAAGGACACTTCTGCACAAAAAAAAAAAACTGGTTTGTGTGTCTCCTTTAAAGAAAAAAAAAGTTTTACACTGCAGGCACGCAAGCGTTACCATCAACATGTCACGCTACTCTGCCCTCTTTAGTGTTTTTCAGTTCATGCCATGCTTGAAGTTGCTCTACTCTGCAGCAGTCCCGGCAGACAAGCCAAGAGTGTAAATCAATGCTTGTCAACTGACGAGGTGAGGCACACCAGGGTTCCCCAGGCTTAGCGCAGGTGTACCGAAAAATCAGTGACGAAGACACATGTGGAACGACACATTCATACACTTTTAGAAGCTTATATTGTATATTGTATTGTCTCAGTGTTTTCAGTTTGCTCTTTATGAATACATATGACAGGCATCCCTGAAACCCTGAGCTTAATCTCAGTTTAAATTTCTTCCACATACCATGAACCGTAACATCGTTAGTTCAAGTCTGGCCAGCGTATGTCCCCTCCATGACCACTTACACACACACACACAGACACACACACACACACACACACACAAACACGCACAGGACAAACTTTTGAGACACTTGATAGCACTACTCATCACAAGGGACAAGACCACAAAAGCACTGACAATCCCAACAGTGTACAACATTTCTTTCATCCTGGATCAACAACAAAAACCTGCCTGGTCTGTCTGGTCTTTTTCCACTCCCTCTTCTGAATTGGCCACTTCTGGTCATTTTTCTCCTCTATCTTCCAGTGGTTTTGTATATCAGTTACATTATGGGACCACAGTTTGCTTGTTTTTTTAAATAAAAAAATCTTCCTATATTTCCATATGATGAATCCAGACACACATCTAAACCTCAGCTGTTACTTACGCCCAACATCAGTAAAGACCCACCTGGAATTCAAGACGGGCTATAAGATACTTTCATGATTACAATGAATGCAACGCCATTTGTTTTTTATGGCCTGCACCACTGTACTCTGTCAATAAAAAAACAAGTTTAACTAGTTAACAAATTCCTCCTGGTATGTGTTTAATTACTGGCTTTAAAAAAGACTATAAAACCACCTGAAAACATCAAAGCACTGCAGTAGCCTTGTGCTGTTGTTATAGCTTAGAGGATATTAACACAATATTAAACTGGCTTATCCGCAACAGCTAAAAATCCCACAGCTATTATTTGGTACAGTATATTTGCTTATGCTTGTGTGACTCTATTATAGCACTTCAGGTATGAACACTATTTTCCATGTACGCACTCTTAGCTGGGGTCCACTCGCACGTTTTAGGATACTTCAGAGTTCCTCCAATCTAAAATTTGGATAAGCTGAACAGCCTCAATCGTCAAACATCAAACATCTCCTCATGTCCCATTGCTGACTGTCATTATTCAGCAACTAGTTAATATGCTGGTATTAGTGTGAAAGAGCAATATGCATCAACGGCAAGAGACACATTGCTCTTCATCTCATATCATTTTTTATGATCTCATTTTCAGCCTTTCTCGTCTCGCTCCCTCTCCTTCACACTGTCTTCCTCCTCCTCCTCCTAATGCCACACAGAGGCACAGACAACTTAGACAACTTGTAAACCCGGATAAGGAGCCTGAGAGCACATCTCACTTTGACATATACAGGGTCATTTTTACAACCAGTTTATGCCATCTTTGTCCTTTTACTAGTTTTCTTTATTTCGTTTCCTCACACGCTCGCAAATTGGATGGCAACTTTTACATGTCAAGTTTGACAGAAGGAGGTCACAGGGGTCAATCACAGCAATTTGGTATGTGTGTGTGTGTGTCTCCATGTGTGTGAATGTGAGGTCTGAGGTGTTTAAAGCTGGACATGCTGCTGTCATAAACATAACAGTAGACACATATGCCCTGTGGATCCCACAACACCCCCACTCAGCGTGAGATTTTATTGGACACTCCTCTGTCCTGTTGAACCCCTTCATCTGAGCGCGTGTGTGTGTGTGTGTGAGGGAGAGAAAAAGAGAGACAGACAGTGAGGAAGAGAGGGAGGGAGATTTACACATGTGCAGAGTAACGGGGTAACAAGCACTTAAGCTTGGGCATGGGCAGTGGAAGGGGCGCGGCCTGCTCTCGTTAACTTTAATAAAACACTCCCCCAGTCAATGCCCAAGGCTGTAAAACTCCTGCATCCGTCCGACACTCTCCAGCTTCACTCGCCCTGTATCTCTCCAAATTCTCCCTCTAAATACACTCATTCACACACAGGCACACACGCCCTAAAAAATGTATACGTCTCTTGTTTTTCCGCCCTTCATTAAGTCATTTCCAAAATTTGGTCCAAGCATGATCCATTTGAGGGTTGGAGGCCATTACAAATTGTGTTTTATTGCACCATATTGTATTATGACAGCAGCTTTCATTTGGAATGATGTCTGTGTGTGAATATGTCAAAACATAAACAAGCCCTGTGATAACATCAGCACAGATTGGCATCAGCACTCAACTCTCCTTTTCAGATGGACACCATTGAACTAAAGTGGGTCTGGTAGGCTGCAGAAGGAGGGAAAGATAGGAAAGGTAAGGTTAGTATGGATATGGGGAGACAGAGAAGGAAGGGAAAGAAAGGAAAGGAGGAGTTGAGGAAGTAGAGACTTACTTTACTTCCTCATTTCATTGTCTAACTAAGGGCGTAAAAAAAGGAGGCATGGAAGGAAGTGAGGAGTTATGGAAGGTAAGGAAGGAAGAGGCCGGAGTTTGTTTTGAAAACCCTCTCACAGATATCAAGAAGAGTCAGTACTCATCCAGCTCCCCCAGATGATTCATTTAATATCTTGACACTGTACATTCATGAAAATTCCCCAAAATAAACCTGAAACTCTGCGAACACTCCTGGTAAAGTCTCATAAGGAAATATCGTCTATCATGATACATGGAAACTGATTAATCAGGATTTATGACAACTCCGCCCTTCTCCCAGATGCTGAAGTATATCATCAACATGTCCACGCTTCTCCTCCTCCTCCAGTTCCACTTAATTGAAACAGAAGAATTTTTTTTTTTGTTCAAGTTTATCTGATAAGACTTAAAAAATGAATCTTGAGTGTGTCAGGAGGCGCTGCCCTAGTACATCTAAATCACGCTACCACCATGAGCACTACTGGTGTGTGGACATCTGAATAATCCAGCTAATTGGGGTGAGGATGTTAGTGGTTCCTCAGGACTGTACTCATCACATCTGCAAGAAAAAAAAAACACTTGTAAGGTGTTGAGGCTGATATTTGAAGTAGGGTCTGACGGATATGTAAAATTTGTAATTGTTGAGCTTTGGTAAAGTAATACTAAACGAATAACAAGTTAAAAGAAAAAAGTGGGGGTGGGGGGGTAGGAGGCAAGAAAAAATACCATAGTATTCTCAACATGCCAGTTTTAATGAATGTGAACCACCTAAGGCTACTTATTGCTTAAACAGATGTTAATCGCTTAATCAGATAAGACACTGTGCTTTATGAAGTTTAATATATGGAGACACACATGTTCACATGCAGACGTGCTGAGTGATGCAGCGGGGGTAGCTGATTAATAAGTTGAGATGCGATGCAATCTCCATCTTTATTAAGATGCTGAAAGACACAAGACGTTACACCACACACACTCTCAGTCCCACATACAGTCGGGCCTGACACAGGGAATTTGCTCCATGAATGGCCACACACAAATACCAGAATGAGGAAAGGTGATACATAACAACACAAAAAGACACAAGGACAAAATGATTGTATATAAAGAAGCAAACATGTGTCTAAGTAAGCACAGACGTAAGAGAAACTTAAAAAGGTTGAAAAGGACTTGTGGAGCATGAGGGAGAGGATGGAGAGAAGGAGTGTTTTTGGCCCAAGAATAATGAACAAAATGAGTGCAGATGGAAGAGGCAGATGGTTTCATTTGTGATGGGCAGCCTAGGGCTGCCATAGTGCTTGATGGGTAATGGATATTACTCCATGGAGCCCAAGGCCCTTCCTGAGGATTGTGGCACATTGTCAGTCACATGCTGATAGAGGACCAGTTTAGCATGTGATCCTTTAATCGTCCAGGTTAGAATTCAGTGACAGTAATTTGATCCTTCTTCTGTGTCTGAGGGGGCAAACTACCCACCTGCACTGGACAACCTGAGACTGGACTGAATAACATGTTTTGTATACAAATACATGTCGTTAATCTTTTCATGTATTTAACTATCTATCTAATTGTTGATCTCCCAACTTATATGACTCCTTATCTATCCATCTAGCTTCATGTCTGGCAATGTGTAATTTATTTCTTGTCGTTGGCTAAATGTGGAAAACATGTGGGTCACACTGGGTAAACCTGATTTTCCAGGCCTGTGTAAATGCAATTTGAATGTTCTCTGGGTTAAATCTGGGTAAGAGAGATGGGAAAACTGCAACAATAACAGGAACCATAAGGAAATAACAGTACATGGCAGCACTGGCCAAGACAAACAAGCTAGATCAGCACTCCAAGATACTTGGATAAATGGGTGAAATGAGCAGACAGATGTGGACAAGATAAGGTCAGGCAGATTTCATTTTCTCTGCCTCTTGGAACTGCGGTGATGTTCGCGTGCAAAAGTTGTATCAGTATGTTATTTTAAAAGTGTAAGTGGCATCTATCTGAATCCCTTTATCGAAAGTGCAAATAAACTCTTGGGGGCATCTTCCCTGAGCATATGAAGGAACCAAAGCCATTCATCACTTCTGTAAATACCACAACGGGACAGTGAAAGCAGAGCCGCAGAAATTCTCTAAAGGAGGGTGATTGTGTATTCAAGGCTAGGTTAGAATTATCTTCATCCCCAAATCACAGGATTATCAGGCCACATCTGTTGGCCATTCACTGGCTGCATATGTTCTAATCATGATGTGAAGAGTAATTACCATTATGGAGCTTTGTGAATGTGTGAAGGAAAGACAGCAGGGGCACCTTTTTTTTTTTCTTCTTTTTCTTTTTTTTATTATAAAACACCACATTCCAGAGTGGTATTTTGAAAGAGTTAAGAGTGACAGATCTTTGGAAATGTCACAAAAAAAAAAAAAGTCTCACGATGCCCAGATAATAAGAAACAGAGGGCAGGCATGTGTGTTTCTGTCTTTGTGTGTGTGTGTGTGTGTGTGTGTGTGTGTGTGTCTGTGTGTGTGTCTGTGAGAGAGAGAGAGAGAGATAGCTAGTGACTGTGTGGAGACTTGTTTATAGTATTGTTTTAATTGTGCGTGTGGGTGCAGGCTTGTTTGTAGTGTCTGTGTGGGTGCAGGTGTCTCCACTGTGCATGAGGGTGCGCAGGTGTTAAGGTAAAAAGCTAAGTGTCTAAGTCAGTGCGTTAAGGCTTAGTTTTCTATTACGTGTGCAGGTTTTAAGAGGTATTAAGAGAGTGTGTGTGTGTGTGTGTGTGTGAGTTTGCTTCTCTGCCACTGTTATTTATTGTATGGATGTGTTTGTGTTTGTGTTTGTGTTTGTGTTTGGCCCCAGGTCCACTTTTAAGGTATCACATTCAAAGTCAAAGCTCCAGATACTGCATAGGTGTGTTGCTCTGAAAGGAGTTTTTACGCTGCAGGACCCTCCCATTGAAGTTTCTCTCCTCTCCTCTCATCTCCTCTCCTCCCATAGACAACCCAGCAATTTGCCTTAATCCATATTGACTGCTCTTCCATGACCTCACTCCATAGGGTCCAGCACTGGGGATTTACTCAGAGACAGCCAATCTAAACAACCTGATTTAACTTCTTTTCCTCAGTATGACTGTGTGTGTGTGTATGTGTGTGTGTGTGTGTGTGTGTGTGTGTGTGTGTGTTGTGTGTGTGTGTAAGCGGGAGAGACACAGAGAGGTAGCTGTAGGTAGGTAGATGTAGGAAATGTGGCAGACCAGCCAGTGTACGTGCATAAAGCTTTTCGCTATCAGTATTTGACATGATGAATGGGACAAAGAAGTAGAGATAAAGCAAAGCCCCAGTGGCTCCCTGGGAGCTCCCACAGCCAAGCCATAAAAGTCCCCTCTCTTTTCACAACCAATCGTTAGCTCCATACATGCGGGCCTTGTCTATGCAACCATGGACATATATCTTAACAGCAGGTTTGATTGTGGAGGGTGCGTGTGTGTGTGTGTAGGGGGGTTGTGTTATGAAGTCAGCTACCAGCAGCTAAACGATTCACACATTCCTGCAAAACCTACATAGTTAGATGATGATGTGAAAGTGTTTCCCTGCTCACTGACTAATTGTTTCTCGCCTGCAGCCAGGCTCTCATCAGTGTAGAGGTTGTCTGCGTACATGTGCATGCACAAATGTGGGTGTGTGCATGCTTTTTTTCATGGGGTGAGCGTATGTAAATGCATTTGTATGTGTGTGTGTGTATGTGTGTGTGTGTGTGTGTGTGTGTGTGTGCGTGCAGAATGTATGTGGGTGTGTGGGTTGTACCACCAGCTGGGTCAATTTCTATCTCTTTGCTTAATTAATGGTTTGCCTCTGGCACCACTGTGCAGAGAGCTCCGATCTGTCTGCTCCTACAGCTTTCGCACTAGCTGCACTGTGTACACACAAACAATATATCCCTCTGACACTCACACAAACCCCAACAGGTGCACAGATACTTGTGTAGGAAGACAAGAAGAGAACAAACAACAACAGCAATGAGCCTCTCACATCGGCCTGCATGCTCACAACAGGAAAAAAAAAATCTGAAATGATAGACAAAGGACACTCGACTGTACCCTCAACATTTTCAACATTTATTATATAGAAGGAAGGGAGTTTAGCTGCTAATATGTATCAAATTGTGATGGCAGAAACCTCGGTAAAGCTTAGTAACGCAAAGAACAATACGGCGGCAGTGCAAAATAAGTATGTAAAAAAATCTGAATTAAATGACTTTTTTAAGGACTTAGCTCACATCCTTCCTTGTGACTTAGCTTTTTTCCCTTTTAATGACCCAACTGCATTGTTTAACCTTTTGCCATTATTTGTTGGCCTGCCAAAACAATTACTTCTCTACCCCTCAACTCCCCCATCGCCGTCAAACACTCCTCAATCTGTCCTCTCCTATTCATCTGTAGCCTTGCAATGCGGATGCAGCCCTTGTTGGGGTATTCATGCATTTTGTGCTTGTAGGAGACAGACATCTGATTCACCATGACTGCAGAAAGCACCGGAGATCCCATTCAGGGTGGCACTCCTTTTCCTATGCATAAGATGCATATGTTTAATTTATGATTGGAGATTTTCAAAGGGGATCTGTTGTCTTAGAATCAAGCTTTGTCCATATCTTCCATATATATTGCCTCATTCTCTGTCTCTCTCCATTTTCTTATCCCCTTTATCTTGCTGGTGCTGTCATGCCTACATGGTAGACCCTCGAAGGGAGTATACCCACATGCACGCTAACACACACACCTTCCTGTACAGCAAGCATTTGTGAACTGAACAGTCGCACAAGGATTGCAGGGTCCTCAGAGCACCAAGAGGAAAATCCCCAGCTGATTCCAGTTAATACCAGAAAAACATTAGACGTGGCGCGTCTGAGGTGCCATTGTTTCACAGGCACAGAGAGCCTATCTGAAATATATCCTGTGTTAAGTCTGTAATGGAACAGGCGATAAATCTCTCTCAGGTTTGTCAGCCTGCGATCGGTCTGCATGGCTCCGGCCAAGGGAATAGTAAAAGAAGAGCTGACAATGTGTAAAACGACCGATAACCGATGGTAATAGATAGTGGTAATGTTGGAGCTGGGGATTAGTGCTCAGCAATAATGAAAATATATGTGTTTTAATAAAATGCGTCATGGCAGCTGTAAATTTTGAGAAAAAAAGTTCCTTGTATGTGCGCCAAAGCCTCCAAATTAAATGGTAAAACAGGTTGTTTGTCATTGTCTTCTCAAACAACCCACATGAGCATTTTCCAATTTTGGAGCCACTATCATCAGGACAGCATAGTTTATCAGTGTCTTCCAAAATCCTTCTGATTTTGTGCTTAATGTTTGGTGATAGTTCGACCAAGTTTTGCCATTTTTGATAGATGTGCAGATCCCCTCGTCACGCTGAACTATATCTGAAAGTTCTTTTCTGATGAGCCGGCCAAATACGTCCATATTTTAGTGTGTATTTTATATTGTTTTTTTGAAGAATACACATGTAATGAAATTCCTCAAACACTGTGACAAACACATTACATTTCCTAAAGCCACTTCACAATAAAAGCCTCCTGCTAGTTCACTGGTGGAATACTTTTAATGTGAAGCAGCAGCAGCAGCAGCAGCAGCAGCAGAAGCAGGACGTTTTTGGTTTGCATTAACAGTAACTCAATACAGCTCCATCCAACAGGGCTGGAAAGCAATCAGTAAACTGTTCTAAAAAAAAAAAAAAAAAAAAAAAAGAAAGAAAAAAAAGGCTGATATCTGTTGAATTAAATTAAACTTCAAACCACAGAAGTTCAATGACAAGTTACTAAGAGCTGAAGTTTTAAAAAGCACAATCACATATGCATTGAGCTAATCAGATTAGTGTGAGACACAGGTTTGGTTTGACGGGGGAGACCGCCTCATGACCGGCGGGACACCGTCTCATGTTCATGGTCGGCCCCCGCTACCAGGCGGGACCACAGTAGAATAGGTCACGGTGGTTATTCTCTGCTATGAGGACGCTGTAAGTAGTGCATGCGTTCAGGGCTTGGTGCAGCATGACGCCATTTAAATCGGAGCAAACTTTGACCATGGAATAAGGGTATTGAACTACTTGGTTAAGGTTAAAAAAAGATTGTGGTTGACCCCTTTTATTTACTTCTCAGAGACAAAAGAATTCCTTTTAAAACACAGAGAGAGGTTATTTTAGGAATTGGACCAAACAACTAGGGCTGTGATTTTTTCTGGTGAGGACAGTCTCTTTAATTCAAAAACATGCAGAGCAGCAACAGTGAGACTGAGAGGTTCAAAAAGGTCTCCATGGGTTTTTGTAATAGCAGCAATGAATGCATGCGAGTGTGTGACAGAACTCAAGTGAATAGTGACCCCATTACTGTATCATATATGTTGCTCTAAATGACCAATTACCACGCAGCATGCGCTTCTGCCACAAATGTTAGAGTCATTGTGTGACTTGCATAATTAATTGGCTTGTTTCCTGGTGTAGGCAGCTGATGATCTCTCTCCCTCTCTAAACTCCTTCCTCTTGCTCCTCCACTCTCTCTCCCCCTCCTCTCCCCTTCACCACGGGGCCTCGAGGCCTGCAGTGGTGTGCAAATCCATTGTCGAGCTGTCATTGCTGCCTGTGTTCCCTCTCCACCAGTGGCAGGTGGTCCCATGTCCCGCCCGGGGCAAGGAAGTGAGAGAGAGAGAGGTAGAAAGAAGGAAGGAGAGAGAGAGAGAGAAGCCAGTGAGATATTGCTACAGGTGAGAAAGTGAACATACTTCATGGGTGGCGGTGAGCAAATCGAGACACGCTTGGGCTCATTTACCTTTGAAAATGATTCATCCGTCTCCTTTCATCGCCGCATTTCTTCAAGATGTGACAGTGACTGACATGAAGGGAGACCTGTTTTGTTTAACAGATGCTCCGACATGACACAAGCCGCAGAAATGGGTGATGTGAGGCTCACCGACACAACATATATTTAGTGTAATACATGTTACATTTCTACCTCGAGGCAAACATGGAGGGGGGACACAAAAATGTTCACTATTTTCATCCTGCATGAACTTGTAAACTACATGAGAAGCTTGCCGGAGGAGATTTATCATCTTGACTGTGACAATGTTATGTTTCATGGTCTTAAAAGTTATTACTGTCATTTCTCTTCTGGATCACAAAAAGACAAGAGTAATACAAGTAATTTAATGAGCCGGTGTCTCTGCCCAAGACATTACCTTGTCATCTGGATTCTTTGATGGAAATGCTAAATATCCTGTGGCCCCTGACCTCAGAATATGTTTCTGATGGACACCAGATGTGTTTTCATGGAAGCATGTTGGCCCTCATATGCATGCAGTAGTTTGTACTGCTGTCAAGACGACGGTGAACACGGAAACTTCTGAGCGGGAACATCCGAGTTCCGAAAAGCATGCGTTCACATGTTCATCTCGTAAAACAATGTGGAGGCCCGCTGTAACATCTCGGCACCTTGTTGTTGTCTTTGCAAGAAACATAGACAAGTTATTTGACTTTGACTTATTGCAGCTGCTTGCCGCGGTTGAGTGAGACGCAAAATGTCCGGAAAGTGCGGAAGTGAATGTAACTCTATTTGTAGTTTTGTGTTTTGTGACTTATAGCATATACAATAGTAACTGTTTTGTTAAAAGGAATTAAATAGCATTTGTAATATTAGTGTCCCGACCACTCACGACAGAGGATGCCATGATTGTAGTTGTTATGAAGTCAAGTCGGTTAAATCAGGGACCTGAATTTTCAACCCGTTCATGCGTTCAAATAATTTCTTCCGAGTCGGAGCTTGTAATTTCCGACTTTCTGATGTGTCATGAATGCAGCATAAGATACATAAAGAAGTTTAGATTTCTCCTCCTCCTTTCATGCTTTCCTTATCCATCTTCAACGCTTTCCTTCCTCACTCATCCCTCTCTCTGTGGTGGTGGTGTGTATGGAACCCACGGAGAGAAACACATGGTAAAAATACCAACAGTCTCATCAGTATATTATCAGTCGCACCACCAAGGTTCCTCTTACACACTCTCATCCTAATCCGCCCATGGAGATGGCAGGGTTTGAAGAGGAAGGGAAGAAAGGTCAAATTGAAAAATGGAGAGGAACAGGGGTTGATAATTAGCATGCAGCAACACTTGAATCATCGCTTCTAACTACTATTTAAGGAGTAAGAAGAGGCCAAAGAGGAAACTTACTCTTTTTGTTTGTTTTTTTTTTTGGCTGTGTGGGATTCAAATGAAACAGACAACCCACAATTGTTGTTAAACTAAAACTTTTGGAAGAGAGAGACGGCTGCTGTATGTTTGCTCCTCAGTGACCATTTGCAAAAAACCCTGTAATTATAACATAAATGTCTGATTTTGAATCATTGTTACAAACTCTTAAAATTTTTTCATTCCGGTGATTAACTGCACAACAAATGAATTCAAAGCTCATCATGAGAGGCTGTTTATGATGCAAATGATTTGGTTGGAAAGTCGCTGATTGGCACAAAGGCCCCTCAGGCTACGGCATCCATTTGAGAGGAGAGTGAAAGACCGCTCTCTATCTGATAGATCTCTCTCTCTCTTTCTCTATGCTAAAACATCTCAGTGGAGGCCAGGCCTGCTTGGCCTCTCTGTCAGCAAATGTCACTACTAATTATGACAGGCTCCTTGTTCCCTAACAAGTCGGCGTTGGCGCTGTTAGGGTCTGTTTGACTGGGTCCTAGAGATGAATTGGGCTCCAACGACCCCTGTGCTCCTAGGGGGTGCTGTATGAAGGTAATTGCTCCAATATCCTGAGCTGCAGGGATATATAGTGCTGACAAGTTGGTATTAGTCAAACATGGCGGTTCAGAGGGCAGCTCTGTGTTCTGCTGGCCCGCTGGCCAGCAGGTGTGGGAGTCTGGTGTGTGGATGTGTAACATTGATACTTATCACACAGGGATAATCAGGTTGCGTAATATGAGCCTTACTCACTCTCTGAGGGAGAATCGAAATGTTTTGAAAAACTATGTCAAAACCTACTCAAAATTAAAAGTCTATAAAGGTTTAGTTTGGTCAAATCAAAGCATACTTTCTCAATTAGCTCTTGTGATATCTAGTCATCCAAATACTTTTTGTTTTATTTGTCCAGATTTTGAGAAATCCATCTCTTCGATGCAAGTGAACAGAATGTTGCTGTTTACAATTACTCTGGATAATCCACAGACCTCACTGTAGGATATGTCAAAACCTGGGCACATAAAACCTTAAGAGTTCAGTGATAACATTTTTTTTTTTTTTAATCTGAGTGAATTCTTTTTTATCCTTCACATTTTGCACAGATTTTCTTAGTGAGTGTGTGAGTTGACTTACTCAGTTTTGCTGCCATGAATCTTGAGGAGAACAAATACGTTTGTTCCACTTGTGCTAATCATTGTAATTAAAATGTCACACTGTAGTAATATAGGGCCTACGCTGTGATTAAATCAAAATGGCAGCGATATTATTTTCCCGATCCATGTGGTTTGGAGGTGCTGATCCACTGCCTGGGATTGTACTTTAGTGTTCAGTACGTCATCGTGATTGATGTTACATTTGGGGAAACTGGAGTGACTTCACATTTCCCTGGATCATATCAGTGGACAGGGCAAGTGAGTAATGACATCATATTTCATAAAAAAAACTGAGGATAAAATTGATGACATCACAACACAGGTGTCATGGGCGTCGCTCCCAAACCGGAAAGTCATGAGTCAAAGCAAAAGGGCCAGAGCTGTGAATGGGTGTGTGTGTATATATATATATATATATAATATATATATATATATATATATATATACGGTATACAGTATGCGAGCTGAATGGAGTCATAATACTAAATCTTCATTATTCCAAACAGTGTGCCAACACCAGAAAATGTGCTTTCTCACTTTCCTATCAGATGCGATTATACAAAACATTTTCCTTGAGGAAAAACACACCCTGAAGGTTTCTACCCCATAATTTCCAGAGGCTGTATTTTCACATCTGTGATTATGCATGTGAGGACGTCAGCCCTGCTACTTCTACACGTGTTTAGATGCGCACAAACATTAAGACATGAATCTGTGCGGCATGTCATCGTAATGGGTTTGTGTGCGCGTGTGTACGTGTGTATGTATGTACGCCTGTGTGTGTGCGTGCGTGCGTGCGTGTGTGTTTCTTGCCAGTTGTGTGCAAATGCATGCAAACACGACTAGCAGGAAATCAGATGCGAGTGTGTCCTTCATTCCTTCCATTAAAAGAAAGACAAATTAAGAACATGGGAAGGAATTGGTCTATCTCGGTGACGGAGTGATATCTGGAGAGAGGGGATTACTGTGGCGTCAGGGGGCTATGAAACATTCTGACATTCGTTCAGACAGTCAGGAATGTATGACTGACACAATGGGGCCAAGATTCACTAACAAATACACATGAAATGATGTTATTCCGTTGAAGTTCTTTGTTTGTAATAACACCTCTGGAAAGGAAATGCACTGTATATGAAAATGGATGGCCTGTAGCTGGAAACATTCTTGCATATGCAATGTGCATAACGAATACCGACTCATAAATACCGCAGGGCAAATCTCTTTGTCAATAGCCTGTCAGTGATACTCTCTGTGGCAATTGTATTTCTCATTATCAGTTATTCCTGTTGGGAGAAAATGATCTTAATTTGATCAGCGTCATAAGCCCTCTTGCAAGCTTGGATCTCAGCTTATCCTTTTATGTGCGGAATTACAAATGGCCCGATTAGAAAACTTTCCATAATGGCAGTGAGAATTAGCAGGCTAAGCATACACTAATGCTATTGTACCCTCATCAATGATGTATAGCTGAGCTCTTCAATGGTGGCCTTCTCCGCAGAGCAACACCCGCCAGAGAATGAGAGAGAGAGAGAGGGAGAGAGGGGGAAAGACAGAAGCAGAAAAAGTACAGTTTGAAAAGAGAATCAACTGGTATTAATAAGAGATTAATGTTCTTTGGCATGAACTGACACACGGCACTATTATTCTGCTCCTTTGCTTTGAACAAGTCTGGCTATTAGCTTTGTCCTGGGCCTATGAATCTATATTTTCTTTCGACAGAAGAGTCATAAAGGGACAGTGGAACATCAATTTCTTCCTGGGACTTCAAAGAGAGATGTGAGGCCCCACAGAGCCGAATGGCTGCTGCGTTGCACACTGTAGCCAGGGATATCAAAGGCTTTTTTACATTCATAGCTATAATGAAAGAGCAGAGAGAGTACAAAAGAGGACTTGATAGTTGCCCACCCTCTCTCCTCCCAGCTTTTTCGGTCATGATTGTATGTAAGTATTACTCAGAGTTGAGGATAGCCTCTCCAAATTGCAGCCCTTATTGCAGAAGCTAGCTGAAGCACCATTCACATTAGGGAAGGGACAATGTGCTCATAATATCTATATCAGCGGTGTCCTGTCTTAATTCACTTTTATTACATCCATTCATAATGCTCTCATAATGATGAGATGGATCCCAGCCAAGGGATTTTCACAGTGTCACCTTTATTATCGCATACTGTGATTTGTCATTTGCTCCTCTACAGGTCCCTGTAATGAGGATAAGTTAGACTTCTCTGAATTAGATCTAAAGATAAAATGCCACAATGCTATGTATCCTTGATCATTAACCCTGTATTTGCCCACTGGAAGTAATACACTTCAGGGTTATAAATGGGTTTGGTTTAAAATGGCACCAAGAAAAAAAGGTAGCTCAATACAATTGTAGCTAATATAACCCTTAGATTTTAAGCACACACACACACATACTCACACACACAGAGAGGGATGCACACAAACAAACATAGGTAGTGTGTATGCTTCACGCACGTGGACACACACAGAGTTATATACTTTGAATGGAAGTGAAGCTGGGAACACACACAGCTGGAGCTGATGTCATTAGTGTGCAGTGTGATAAAGCATTGCACAATATAATGCATCAAACATAGACATAGAGAAACAAACTGCTTTGTTGCAGGCCAAATAAACATTTATACTACTGGGGCAGCGGGCTGTTTGTGGTATTTGTCTGTGTCTGTGAGCGAGCCTTCATTCATTTAACTGTGGACAGAATGGGATGGGGAAAAAAAAAAAGACAGCATTACTGTAAGGCTGCCGAAAAAGCGGGCGCAGGTCAGACATAAAACAGCTGTTTTCACACCAGTGTTGGCTGATAACGTCCGGCTGAAGAATGAGGAATGTTCTTATTAATTCTTTATCAGCTGATGGTATGTCCCAAACCCCCTGGAGACACGAGCCTGTGCCGACATCCTAATTCATCCTAGAAAGTAAAACTGCTCTTTGGAATATTTACTTTTCTTATACAAGATAAGACTTTAAAAGCAAAACTCTCTCTGAGACACACATATGATTGAGTCTAAATATTCAGCTACGAGGTATGTATGCTCGTAGAGGCGCCCACATACATTACACTTGTGTACTCTTGCTCTTTATGCTTGTGAGGACCTCTAATGGAGCTTCTTTTAGTGAAGGCAAAGAACGTCTGTACAATTTACGGGGATTGAGAGAGAATGCATCACAGAGATAGTTAGACATTTTGGGGGGGGGGGGGGTGTGTGTGGGGGGGTACGCTTATTCACTTTCTTGAAGAGAATTAGATTAGATTAGAAGATCGATACCACTCTCATGTCTGTACAGTAAATACGCAGCAGCTGCTCGTCTTAGCTTAGCACAAAGGCTGGAGATGGGGGGGGGGCAGCTAGCTGGTTCTGTCCAAAGGTAACTCAATCTGCAGGTGTGCAAAGTGTCTGACTCTGACACCAGACTACAACTCAGCCAGCATTGTTTTTTTGTTTTTTTTATAGTTTTTCAATAATGACCATGGTTGTTCCCACACCTTCTCCGAGTAGGTCTTTAAACTATCACCGCGGCCTTTCCCTAACTTTATCCAGGCTAAAGCTACTTGGATGTGTTTACTCAACCGAACCTTAACCCGAGGAGAACCCTAGATCGCAATCCTTTTCATAACAGTCACATGGGTGTTTTGAAGGTACAAATCCTAACAGTTTTTTGGGGATTTACTTTTCCTACTTTCTCTGTCCTTGTGGGGACATGTGGCCCTCACAAGAATCAAATGCATGCAGACACACACACAAAACCTTTCTCTCATCTTTTTCTCTCTCGACATCTGCGCAAACACAGGCAAGCCATCACCACTGTCGATTCCCGCTTTCCCTCCATGAATAGAAGGACCTTGGCTGTCCCTATTGAAAACCTGATTCCTCATTGAATAGGAAGCCCTTGTCCTTACATCGGTCTGTCCACTGCACTGATGGTGTACTAATGGCAACATCAGTCCCCATCTGGTGTCCATCATTTGGATTCAGGGCAGGTCCCGTCCCAGCAGATACATCCGATTAGTCCCTCTCATCGATTTGTGCTGGCTCGTCATGACTTAGTCAACCCAAGGTGTCTCTACTATGACATGCTGTCTCCCTGTGATTTAGTTTGCCAATGCTCTAAGTGCATTGAGTGTGACAATAAAATCTTTAATCTAATATGCATCCTAAAGAGGGAGGCGGTGGAGAATGAAGAGAGAGCGAGAGAGCGAGGCGGAGAAGGGAGGTAATGTTCTCGATGAGCTCAGATGTAATGGGAAAGGTTTGTGTCAAGTTTATGAAGATACGGGAAACAGACACGAAAGTTTTGAATACTACACTTGCTTTTCTTCCTTTATTCCTGACAGAAGAAAGAATGACTTTGGGTGTAAGAGGTGGCTTTGAACGGTTTGTCAAGCAGTCTTCTTAGTTATCAAATGAATACACACAGGTGCAGTGCTTTATTGTTTTTTTTCAAACTCTTGGTGGAACGTGTCTCCTCGTGCATAAAGCCGAATCATGATCATTATCTTCTGAAATAGTCTTGAAAATTTCTCATCTGTGCTCCAAAGAGATGGAATTCTATTTCCTCCTTATATGCAACCCAGCCTAATCTGCATTTGCAGTTTGGAGCATGTGATATAATATGATGTGTGAATGGGGTTACAGGGCACAACGCATGCACAGTGCTATCAGTAATCCTAACTGACAAGGATCCTGGGATTGTGAGAGAGCATCATATTTATGGATGTGTGAGCTGTATATCAATGAGATTTGGAGCTACACTGTCTGAATAGATCATTACACCGGTCTCCTGTACACTGCTAGAGCTACTGTATCCCAACGCTGCTCTGAATCTCTGTAAACAGACATAACATTAGGAGATTGCAATGCAAAGTAATGCACTGTAAGAGTGTAGGTATACTTTATAGAAATTTGATAATGACGGTGATTTTTAAAGGTGCCTTGAGAGCAGATTTAATGTTTCCTTTTTATGGTTTATAGCATTAATAGCAAGCCATAATACCTGTAAGGTGCCACTTTGTCTGTGGTTTAGTTTTATATCTCTTTTGATGTAAGGGCATCTCATCACTGATTAATGAAAGTCACATCTAATGGATGCAATAGATCCCAACCGAGAAAAGGTGATTAAATTGTGCACATAGTTTTAATGAATGCTTTGCCAAACAGTGTGACATGTTCTTTTTTTTTCAGCTGTCACACACCTCTAATTGACAGATATTTTCAAGAGAACTTGTTCAAAGGATCCTTTTCGCTTTTCATGTCCGTAATTGCCTGTTGGCATGCCTGACCTGCCATGTTGACACCAGACATACCGAGCCGCATTCTCACATCTTTTTAATGAGTCCGTGTTATGATGCAGTCTCTAATTGTCCCGTTGGCAAAAGAACAATAACATTAAAAAAAAAAGGGTATGAACCACCCAGTCAGCCCTCCCATCTAACCCTGCTGTGACCCTGGCGGTGTGAGTGTACAGATCAGTGCGTGTGAGAGGAGGAAAATCTCAGGCTTGAAGCCAGACACTTGTCAATTTTGGCCAAAATGAGTTCTATATATATAAAATTGAAGCCCTTGATGAAACCAGTTATCCCGCATCAAAAAGGCATTACGAGAATCATGACACAAAATTGAATTGGACAATAAATCCTCAAAGTTAAATAGTTTTTTAGAGGAAAAGAAAAAGGGCTCTGCAGTAATGTGAATGTAAACAATTTATGAGCGAGAATGACGAAGCGAAGCGAAACGTTCATCCCTCTCACACACCACATCACCTGATCACTTAAGAGTCCGTGTGCGAACATTGTTTCACTTCTCACTAATCAATCAGATAGCAAAATAAATGCAGCTTTGAAGAGTTCAAGCCGTCTTCGCGGCGCTCTGCTGGATCGCGTGGATGGAGGTGAGGGAGAAAATAGGGCCGCATGAGAAGTAATCAACGCAGCCCACTATGATAGTGACAGCAGGTTAAGGAGGGGATGGAGGGAGAGAGCTCTGTTTCTATGCCAGAGAAAATGAAAGCAGTTGGGGGTATACGCTGTGTGCACTAGTCAGTCAAATATGCTTGTTATCAAGTGTGAGTGTGTGTGTGTGTGTGTGTGTGTATGAGAGAGAGAGAGAGAGAGGGAGAGAGATGGGACACAGCAGGAGAGGAATGCAGTCATGGCTGTAAAGTGGGTGTGAAAACAGCCATGTTCACTGACCTCCAGCCTGACCTCCCCACCCCTCCTCCCCTGGTAGTTGATAGTGTCCTCTCAGAGTGTATGTGTGTGTGTGTGTGCGCGCATGCGTGCGTGTGTGTGTGTGCATCGCGAAAAAATGCTTGAGAAAATATGTGATAAAACTTGCCTGAGTTTCTGTGGTGGTGGTGGTGTATGTGTGTGTGGTTGCAGCGTGAGCGCTCTTCTGTGTGTGTGTGTGTGTGTGTGTTGATAGCTGTAAGTGAATGGCCCCAAGTTTACACTAGTCCAAGGGAAGAGGTCAAGAGGATTATCTTAAAATATTAGCTGCCCTCTCACCCTTTCCTCCCTCCTCCTTTCTTCTCTCTCCCTTTTCTATCTCCTCCTGTATCCTTGAGGCAAATAGCACCTGTTGCACACAGAGACACACACACACACACACACACACACACACACACACTCACACACAGTAGGTGTTTAGAACTAACTGCATTTGATTTTCTTGACTTTGCATGAATAAAAACATTGATGTAAATGTCAAGGTTTTTCTTGCCTGAATTTACTTATTTCTTTTTATTACTGTTCATATATTACTTAATGGCTGACAGACACATCACAGAAAAAGTAAGAAGAGATAGTATAAGTATAAAGTACATACTAAAAAAAGTTATCTTCACTTAACTCTAGAATCATCAATTTATATGTTTTATTGTATATATATATATATATATTCTTTTTTTGCTTTGGTATAATTGATATTTCAAATCCTACAACCTGGTGCTTGGTATTGTTGTGTCCTTTTCTAATGCAACAACACAATTGTCCACCTCTGTTTAGACTGTACACTTGCTCCAGCCTACATGTGGACAGAAACTTGTATATAATAAATTCACATCCCTTTTAAAAACCATTTGTCATATTTAATTTAATCCCTCATTTTTATAAACACACATACACACACACACACACACACACACAAATATCTTTTTTTTTTTTTTTTTTTTAAATGTGCACGTGGATTGTTCCACCAGTCCTAAATCTGGAGAAGTAGCCCCACTTTTTAAACATGCCACAGGGCCAGGTCACTATAAATCTACTCCAGACGCTCTGCACACTGTATCCAAATGAATTCATGTTACAGCTATTTTCGTTAGTGATTTCCCACCTGAATTTTGGCCTGCTGCTCATTTTCTAAAGTTTCATAAATCCTCCTTGTGAGCACTTGTCTGATTTAAGGCGACGACAGACGCGGTTCCTCTGGTGCGCTCGGACTTGGATTTGTCCTCGGCTGAGTCAGCTATCCCGGCTGTTTGCCACTGCGGGGCGTCTGGGCGCTGGAGCGGCGCCTTGAACCCCCTTCGGTGCGCTCCCCGCAACTGACTGCCAGGCTGCACCTAAGCAGGGAGCCCGCGTGGCCATCATCTCTCAGAGTTACGCTATCGCACAGGCTGAGAGGCATCACCACCCTCCGCCTCTCTTTCCCCTTAACCTGTGGGATAGATGTGACCTTTCTGGAGCAGAATTAATTACAATTATAGAGCAAATATGAAGATTTTTATTACTAATACTGAAACAATCAATTCTCAATATTAATAATTGAAGGGGAAAGCCCGATTACTTATTTATTATCTTTTCTCATGAACAAATATTTAGATTTATATAGTTATTAGCCAATCTTAACGTCCAGTCTGTATTACCTCAATACAGGCCTCTTTCTTGTTATTAGAAAAAACACACTGGAATTGAGTCAAATTGAACTCAGACAGAAAGTAACTGGAGCTCACGGTCTTCTTTGGTCCGCTGCGTCCGTTTGCATGTAATTAAATAGCGCCGCGCGCACTTATCGGACGGATCTGACAGTAGAGTATCTAAAAGCGGTCCCTGTCCTGTGCACCTCTCCCCCCCGTCCCCTTCCAGCTCTACCTCTCGGTAATTGAATTAGCTCGGTTTTAGGCGGGGGAGGGGCTTGGCTTTGTTCGAGTGACGCCCATTCAAATAATTTCAAACCAATGGGACTATCCCCCGCTCCTCCGTAACCAAACCCACTCTCTCAGTCGGCGTCTGGAGCTGCCTGCCTTTGCCCTCACCTTCCTGCGTGTCCCGGCGTTTCAAACCCAAACACAAGAATAGAGGAAGACTACACGAAACGCACATGGGAGAACGCGAGGTTTTTTTCACGCCTGCACGTCGCACGATGGCTTATATATGAGGAGGACACTTTGGGATGTGGACATAAACAAGCGTCTCCACGGAGAGAAGCGCATGAGAAAACACAACGCTGTCCGTAGTCTCCGACACCGAGAAGGACTCCTCCCCACCTCGGCCGTGACACCTCCCGGTAAATCGCTGAGAAAGGATAACAGCCTTTTTTTTTTTTCGGATTTTTTTTTCTGGAGACGAGAGACCGGGTCTAACACTGCCATTCAGATGCCAGTGACTGACTGACTGTATGGCTTTAAAAAGTTGCCTGGAGAACATGGACATCTGACGTGCGCCACACGGCGTCATTGGACACATTGAGCCTCTCTCTCTCTCTCTCTCTCTCTCTCTCTCTCTCTTTTCTCCATCACATCTCGGACTGAATAATCCCCTGCGCTTTGGGTTTGGAGTAAGAAGAAGTGTTGAGCAGTTGTCATTTGTCCTGACACAGGCTACATCCAGTAGCTCCCCGCAGAAAGGGAACATTACCACACCACAGAAGACACTGCCTGTTGTGCTGCGCATTTGTGTGTGCCGATCTCACTGTTTGTGCGTTAAAGGGAGAGAGATATTCTGTCAGCCCACCACGGATTTGTCCGAGCTGACATCCCGCATGAAATAAAGCGTATGATTCAACTGGACCCTCGCCCTGCATCAGAGAGAAAACAACACTGACGCGCTGGTTTTCTAACTTTACATTTCCGTCAGACCGAACAAGTGTCATCTCAAGTGTCCCCTTGAATGGTCACAATTTTGCCTTTTCTGTGCAGCGCGCGTTTGTATTTGTGTAGCATTCACAAACTGCGCCAGACACACACGGCCACAGGTGAATGAGACTCGTCACCTGTCCCGGTTGAAGCGCTCGCACAACTCGACTGACTGACCCATACTTGAAGAGGAATACGTGCCGAAGTTTCGCCGTAGTGATGCTGCAAGTGGAAATGGTCCTCTTTGTCTGCCTGGTGCTGTTGATGTGTGTTTTTAGCCAGGAGCCCAGCTCCAAAGTGGTGGCCGACCGCTACGCCGTCTTCTGGAACCGGACCAACACCAAGTAAGTGGCCTCACACCAGGGCAGGTTTACCGCGGAGAGTCGGCGATGTTCCGTCTCCTCTCCTCGCATCTGCATGAGCCACGGGGTTCGCAGGTTTGCTGGACCACATCGGTGTTTATTCTCCGCAGTGAGGGCATAATGCCAGTAGCTGTAGGTACAGGCTATAGCCGAGGACAGGAACAGGAGAGAGTAAGCTGTGCTGTGTCTTTTTTTTTTTCTTTTTAAATACGTGGCTGCTCACAAACAGCGCGTCCCAGGAAACTACAGATTAAAACCGTGCGTAATAAGGCCCGAACATAACATTAACCGTCTGATGTTGCATCGCTCCACTCGCTGTCGATATTGCTCCGATAAGGGAATTTACCGTTTCACTGTGAATTGTTCAGCTGTAGGTACAGGGACAGAGCTGTAAAACCTGGAGCATTATCTTGTGTTGTTTCTCTGTCCGGCGGACTCAGGCAGGGTCTTTAGACAACCCCAATGTAACCATTAACCCCAGTATCTAACCAGTCTCTTCTATGCTGAACACCTAACAGATCCACATCAGCACGAATCCTACAAAGTCAATTTTCCTACCAAATGTGGCCGCTCACCTCCTCACCAGACTGCGTGAAGGCTCAGTGACTTGATTTGGAAGAAAAAAAAAAAAAAAAAAAACTTCAGTTGTAGTCAAACAGGCCAAACGCCCTGTGCAGTGAGAAGGAAAGCTTTGGTATGAGCTTCTGTGCTCAGAGTTTGTATATTGTGAGGTTTCACCTCTAGAAAATACTAAATTTAGCCGTTAAGAGCCTAATGTATCAGTCAATATTAAACAGCTCCACCAGGAAATTCACTACAGTTATCATAATGTCATTTACTGGGCACAGAGCGGTCTCAGCACTTCTGAAAGTATCTAAAGCAGAGCTTCATGAATATCACAGAGGCACCATGGCAGGAGAATTACATCAAATGACAAAACTCAGTAAGCTGAAGCCCAAGTGCAGTATTATGATGATTTTACTTTAGAATTTGTGAGTGTTTATGGTTCCAAAGAGCTTCAGTTTTTTTTCTGTTAACATTTATTCATTAACAGAGTCATTGAATGACTTTTTTATGTGAAGACACGTTTCCTAGAGAAGTTGAACAAATTGTAATTAATTTATGTTAAATTTTAGATATTCTCCAGCCAATACAACACATTTTTTTTTTAAAAACTGTGCAGCATTATAATGTACTTTTGTGTATTCGGACACTCGACATTTGAAGCACACTATTGTGAAGTAGAAAAAAAAAATTCCAATTAAATGTGGTTTAATAGTAGATTTATTTACTAAAATCAAACCTAAAAAATGCAAATCAATTCTGGGAAATAAAACCCAGTGCAGTAACTGCATAAAAAGGCTTTCATTAAAGTAAGAACAGTGGAAACCAGGGACTTACCCTTTTGAAAACTTTTGAAAACTTTCTCTCAGTTTAACAATGTACAGCTTCTTTATTCTAAAATGAAATTTTACATATTGTTTTTCCCATATTCTACATGTTGGCGAAGACGAATGGTTACACGTTCAGAAGTTTGGAGGCACACTGTCCTGAACTAATGTTTCAAAAATGTACATAAGTATTTATTTCTGAGTTTTTTTTCAGACAGTTAATTTAAATATTGCCACAAGTTGTAGGAATTAAAAGTGTAGTCTTTTCACTTTGCATATAAATTAACAAAAGGACAAGTGTGTGTTCAACATAATAAAGATTCAGCAAAAATCTGCCAGCAGTGAAGTGAAGACTTTATGTGCTGTTGACTCAGACGGGCCACACTAGAGGTCTTCAGAAAAGTTAAAGTAAAAGTTTCTCAGATGTGCCTCAGCCCTCGGGTCGAGCCTCTCTCTGCCCGGACAGTCTCGAGACAGTCTCGGTGTTCGGTGTACGTGTTTGTCGAGACAGCATTTCCTCGCTAAAAGTCCCTCATGGAGTTAGACTGTACAGCCTTGTCCCGGGCTTATTAAGTCTAAACACTGCTGGTGGAGTTTACATAGATCTTTCACTCAACTGCCACCGGCACTTAGTATTTGCTGAATAAAATCCTCAGCTTAGCCTCCAAGTGCGCACAAAGCCATTAATAGCACATGCTGAATTTGTTGCACAACTATTTATATTCAGTTTGAAGTTTGGGAAAACATGATTTATTGCTCGAAGCAATTAGTGGTCAGGGGTACAAACGGAGGGCTGACTGTAAGCGCTCTCCTGAAGTCAGGGCCAGTCTAGCAGGGTGCGTAGATCCTCGGCCTGATATACCGTAGACCATGACTGTTGTGGTCTTGGTCTCTGCTCCGACTTACCCTGGCTGTTTATTTATGGAGCGCTCTCTTCAATGGAGGCAAACACAATTTTCAGTTTAATCTTGATTCCTGCTGTTGATAGACCTACTTTAATTAGACTGTACATTTTTTTTTTCGACAAAAAAAAAAAAGAAAGAAGAAAAGTTTTGACTTGACTGGCTGCTCAGTTAACTTGATATCTTCCAGATGTGCTGACAAGTTTTCTCAGTTTCAGTGAAAGAAAAAAAAAAAGTGTAGTTAGAAAAAAAGGGAAATTTAAGTAAATCCTGTTAATCTCACATCTGACACACTAACACCGAAAGGGAGAGAGAGAGTGAGAGGGTGAGAGGAATGAAGAACTTTGTGATCCACTAGTCTGCATGCATGTTGTGCCTTTTACTCTCTTTGTGTCCGCAGTAAAGTCTCGAGGAAGAGATAGCTTCCTGAGCCTCATCTGTTTCTGAAGCTCTGACTTGCCTGAGGAAAGGAAACAGGTTTTCACAGAGGCTGTAATGCGGCTAACACCAGTCACTCCGTTATACTTACTCTAAATAGAGTTTGTTTGACTCTCACCCCTACAGGGCTGAGGCAGGAAGCCAGAAAGGTAACGTAACAGCAGAGAGGAGACGGAGAGAGGCAGAGATAGCAAACCCGTCTTATTGATGACTCAGTTAATAAATATCGAGTCCCTTTCTTCATGCATTACTGTAGAAGGCTGGTGTGGCACTGTAACGTAACTTGCCTCCCGTCTGCCTTTGTTCTGAGGCTGCACGGTCTCACCCAAAGTACGGCTGCTCCAAGAATTTCCTCTGTGAACGCCCAAATAGTCACATTCGAGCCCGAGTGACGTGTGACAGCAATAATGTCATTTGTCATGGATAATGTTAGCAGGTAACTTAAAGGATAATTTCAATGTTTTTTCCTTCATTCTAGTTTGACTCTCATTCGCTCTCATTGGTGTCTGAACAAGATCATTCAGGGCTTGTTTTACTCCCCCCCCCCCCCCCCCCCCACTCTCCCCCAACCCAGAAGAAGTCATTTGTTGCCATTCATTTTTTTTAATGTTTTTTTGCTCCTTGTAAAAATTGCAGCTTCCACAGACTTGAAAATTGCCCAAGCGAGATAATCCATCACACTGAGACTGTAGTTTGAGTTTGTCACAGAATCTGTTTAGATTTCAATTCATTGTGCCCAAGTTGGATATTTCCCATCAGTGTTTGTAATTCATCACCTGAGACGCACAGACAGAGATGAGAGATTGTACATGGAGACACAGACTAGTGAACCTCAACTAAAAACTGTTTTTGCTCACAAACCTCGCCTCATCTGTTTCACTTCTCAGGGTGCGTCTAACTACAGTACGATAAAAGTTTAAAACCTAACATTAGTAAGTGATCAAAATAAAGTAAATATTACATTACATGTGTGTAACGCGCAATGATGCGGGGGAAAGTGTGAAGGATAAGACGTGGCTTGAAGCTCAAGAGGTGACTTTGTTGTTGTTTGAACAACTGGCGCACGAAACACTCTGGTGTAGAGACCTTTACAGTTTAGAGGGTCAGATGTATCGAATGGAGGATCTCCAATAAGGACTTTTTGTGTTTGAAATGGAAGCTTTTTGTTGGCAAAAATGTTTTTGCTAGTTAGAATGTCTTACATTTGTTTTTTCCAGCGGTCGAAATTACAAGCAATTGGTGGATTAGTGTGGAATTTTATCGGTTTGGAGTCTCGTAATTTGTGTTAGCGGTGCCACGGTTGTGTCTGCTGAGTGTTTGTGTTGTTGGTGAGTTGGGTAGGGGCCGAAGGGGATTTCCTCGCTGTTTTGTTGGCTTCACTCCACCGTTGTGTTTCACAACTCCAGCTTGAGACCAGAAACTTGCTAACTTCTTTGTTATTCTGAATAACACCTTTATCTCCCTCCCTCTCTTCAACACACTCACATTTTCTCTTTCATTTTTCTGCCTGTGGTTCAGTTTTCCTTCGAACTTTTCTCATAGCACCTTAATTTCCACTTTGAGAGTTTTGTCCATCAAAAAGTTATTTTCTGGTGCTACTCTCGAGAAGAGTAAGAAATCTTCAAGTTTTATCTGTCTATGGAGAGATCCTTCAACTTGAAATAAGTTAAAAAATAAAGGGACATTTCTCTCGGTGGATTCTGACCTCTGCTATCTCTCTGACTCTCTTTGCTTGTGAGTATTTATTCTAATGAGGGGACAGACCGTTGCTCTAATGATGTCTCAGCTGGAACACCGAAGAGATGGCTCTTTCCTTCCTTTCTCCCCCCTCGCCCTTTCTTCTTCCCCATATCCCTCCTCGCCTTTCTCCCGTGTTGCCTCTCAGCACTCTGCTTCTCCACGTCCCCTCTCTCTCTCTCTCCCTCCCTCCCTCCCTCTCTCTCTTTCTCTCTCTCGCTCCGTCTCTCCTTGCTGGGTACAGAAAATGAATGAATACAATTAGATATTTCGGGAGTCCCTCCACGGTTGATGGTGGAAAAAGACGCGCAGAGGTCAGGCACGCTCTGAGAGGAGCTCAGGGGAGAGGTCACGCACATACGGCGAGGAATAACGAAGCAAAAAAAAAAAAAAAAGTTGTGGCCTGTGAATGACAAACTAGTAACTAGAACTCTCCTTGAAGTGGAAGGTGTTATTAACATAAACAGTTAGATGCGGTTGTGATCATGCAAATTGCTCAAGGTGATATGTATTTTGCAGCATAATTTGTAGTGCAACAAACATTTTTCTAACATGCTGCTTTGTGTGTAGTTTTTCACATTTTCATTCTTACAATGTGCTGTAACTGGAGGTCTACATAAAGTAGTTGTGTCCTATTGTTGCAGTCGTGTCTTTGTCTGTGTTTGAGTATGTGTGTGTGTGTGTGTGTGTGTGTGTGTGTGAGAGCCATGAGGTCATATAGGGCTTGTTTCCTCTCCTTAAGACTCATAGATACCAGAATAATTTCATCTTTTTCCTTTGGACTTATCATTACCTGTCAGAAGCCAATGGAACACGAATAAACGCCTTGTCTGTCTGTGCGTGCGTGTGTGTGTGTGTGTGTGTGTGTGTGTGTGTGTGTGTGTGTGTGCGTGCGCAAATGCTGGCTGTACACTAACAAAGGCACGTACGCATGGAGGTGGAAAGTTCATCCATACACCCATCTAAGATGTGAAAATTGTACTGTATATTACAATACCAGCTTTTATTTAAAATGTAAATTCTGAAAATCAAATTTATATTGCCTTTGATTGCTCATGTGGGTAGTTTTTGACCCCATGCTAGTCTTTCATGTCCACCTTATCATTTTTATACTAACTCGCTTGGAGCTGTTTTACTCTCCACTGCTCTGGCGCTCGTTTCCCCCCTCCTTTGCTCTCTGTCTGCGGAGTGATTAGTTCTCGTTAATGACCCCTTGCTCTGTCATTCTTTTATGCCTGTGGCTCTGGCAAGCACAGGCACCAACCGAGCAGCGGGGACAGTGAGTGTAGGGGACACAAAGACCGCGAGACAGAGGATATTGAAAAATAAACACACGACTTGACGGAAAACCACCAAACTGTAATGATGGTGTTGTGCGATGTAATACTTTTATTAGGTTTAAATGGCACTCTGTTTTCTCACCAGACCTGTAAATGCACTTTCCATTTAAATTAGATTTTTTTTTCTATTAACTAGAAAATGAGCCCAGCAGGCAGTAGTCAATGCTTAGTCAATGTGCTTGGCAGAGCAGCTGTTCTTCAGCGTGCGGTGGAAGAGGGGGAGGACTCTTGGCCGTGACCCTTGTGGAGGTGCTATGCGGCGGACAGAAGCAGCCCTGTCGCCGGGGGTGCCTGGTGGGCAGGCTGTAGCCTTGGATATGCTAATTCTAGTGAAATAAAAGCAGCCTCCATCTATCTATCTATGTATATATATATATATATATATATATATATAAATTAAAGCTGAACAATTAATCAAAATATTATCGAAATCGCAATACGCCCAAGTGTAATATCCAAAATCGCAGGAGCTGCAGTTTTTTTTGATAAAGGTAAAATGTGTCACATTGTGATGCTACAGAGATTCCTTGTCCTACAAATCATATTCTCCACACGTAAAGGAACATGGTTGTTTGGTGCAAGACCCAACAAAAATCTGAAAATCACATCATCATCATTTTTACATTTTTTCAGTGAAAATGAAATGAAAACCATTCCAACTGAAATTATGACTCATAACGCACTCACAGTATCTGCCAAAATAATCGCGATTTTTTTTGTGTGCATATCATTCAGCTGTAATATAAATATATAGGTTTTATTTATGTACTATATAGGGCAATATACAAAAAAAAAAAATTTCCAATTATTTTGGCATATATATGTCTCGATTATTTTTTGTTTTGCATATCGTTCAGCCCTGTATAATACACAATAAAAAATATGATGTTCATGTGATTTTTGTTTTTGTGATTTTTGTTGGGTCTTGTACCAAACTAGCCTGTTCCATTACGTGTGGAGAATATGATTTGTAGGCTGGGACGTAGCTCTTGCGATTTTATATATTACAGTTGGCCATATTGCGATTTCGATAGTGTTTCATCATTCAGCCCTGGTAATATATATATATATATATATATATATGAACATTATTTATTTATTTGAAAATCATTTATTTAATTAATACTTTTTTTGCTTCAAAATTGGGTTAGGTTATTAGGTAGGCTAGTTTGTTGTAAATAGGTACTTTCAAACGTTTTGTTTCTAAAATCTGTCTTGTGTCTTGTGCTTATACTTTTGAACAATTGTTACAGCTGTTTGACCTTCACTGCGTTGATTCATTTACCTGAACACGACACCAGAAAACCTGTGTTTGCTCATGATTAGATAGGTATCGCTCAGCCTGACTGAGTTTAAATGTGTTAAATTGGTATTAAGAGCCTTAAAAAATACCATCATCAATTTTAATGTTAGGTTATCCACCAAAGAGCAGACAGAGTCTCTCATTATACCGACAGAAATGGACAGTATTGACTGGCAGTTTCATTTCAGTTGCACATGTTTCCCTCCTTTGCCTGGGGAACCAGATTTTAATGTCCAGGTTTTTGTTTTCAGAGTAATCACTCCAAGGTCAGATGGAGTGCTGTAACACTGTTATCAGCTGAGAGATCTTTCTTTTAGCCCTCATTCAACCCGTGGCTTTCAGAGGAACAGTCCGTATAGCACTACTTGGAAACAATAAAGTATTAACCAGCTTATGCAACACCCACATATGCGTAGCCCGATGCGAGTCTTATATTCTGCCATGAGAGCGATAAAAATAATTTTTCCCTTTCTTGCTATTTGGTTGCCTTTCTACTAGATGCATGTATTTATTCAGGGGCAATTTTTTTCTCTATCCTTGCTCTCGCTGTCTCAGTTTCACCTTAAATTTCATAGTTGGGGAAAGTTTTTTTTTTTCCCTCCGACTGTTTCTTTATTTTTCCTAAAGTTACTTTGTGCCACCACAGAACAGCTGTGGGACCTTGCAGTCAGTCCAAAGTTGTATTTTCACTGTGATCACTCCAGTAGATTTGCAGTTAATATGAACATAGTAGACAGAGAAAGAGAAAAAACTATTTTGCTGTCAGGTTCATTTGACTCCCATCACAGAAAAGCATGTTTCATTCAGACCCTAAAAAGCAGTGATTAACAGGAATACAGGATCGCTGCAGGTCCAAAAAGGGGTCAAGACGCCAGTTCAGGAATCTCGCCATCGTGTATTATAGGTCCTCGTTCATGGCTGAAAATGGCGCTACCATATCCGTCTTCAGCTTCTCTGCTCTCCTCTGTAAGATGGAGGCTTAGAAGCAGCTGTTACTGTAGTAACGCTTGGTTGATCTATCACCCCTGACCAGAAAGGGGCGCTACTGAGAGGGGTCTGACAGCCTCTCGTGCCCTCTGCTCTCAGCCCAAGGCATTTCAAGTGTACAGTTGGGAGAGAAAGCCACATACATGTGCTTGATTTAAGAAAGCTCTTTCTGCTTTGGTTGATTTGACCTCGTTAAACTCATTTACTGTCAAAGTCATATTGTATTTACAGGACCTACACTTCAGTATGTAAAGGCCAAAACGACGGATGGGTTTCAATTTTCTTTTCTGTTTCTGTCACTGTTCACAATTCAACTGGAAAATGTGACGGGAACGATTGAGACTGTTCGCTTTTTTGCCAGACACATTTTCCACAGATAATTCCTTTCATGGTAGGCTGGCTTCGGACCTTACACTGCCGTTTTCCTTATTTAACTTGGGGGGCTGCGAGGGAGAGACTGGATGTTTTTCTAGCTGGGCAGCAGTGTGGAGAATAGATCCCAGAAGAGAACACATCTCCAACTTGTGAATAAAGACCTAATTGACGGGTTGTAAGCTGTTGTAAATGACTCATGAGGTAATTCGTCTTCACAGACAGACTGAGAAACACACAGGGACTGTACAATTGTGAGGTCTCTCTTTCCCTTTGGAATTGAAAGAGTCTACTTGTTTTATTTCCAGACTTTTATATCCCCAAATAGAAATTTTTCGAGGTCATAAAATGCTGCTTTTTAGCCAGAGATGGTGTTATCACCTCCTCACCTGTTTTGTGGTGAATATCCTTGGATGGCGTGCTCAGCTTCTCGTGTTTTCGTTTGGCGTTTCTTTGTTTGCGTTGGCACAGGCATAAAAAGGTGAAGTGAATTCGGGTGAAAGGACTAATTGTTACCCTGGCCTTGTTTTTAATGTGAACACCTCCTTTATAAAGTTCCCGCTGCTGCGACAATTTTCCACTGCCATAAATATAAATAAACAAACAATCAAACAATGTCGCTTTCACTTTGTTCAGTCTACCGTTGTGGCGAGACATGCCAATAATAAGCTAGCCGCATTAGCCTGTTTGAATTGACAGTAGAGAAAAATACTAGCAGCCAATGCCCCGCATCCCCCCTCTCCAACCCCCCACCCCACCCCACCAATGCTGGGCCATGAGACTGAAAGGCGGCCATTGTTCTGCTCTCTCTGTCCACTCCACATAGCCACGGCTGAAAGTAATGCATGCGCTTTAAACGGAGGCAGAGAAAAAAAAAAAAAGAAAAAGAAGAAAAAAAAAGGGAGGGCAAAGGAGAGGAGTGAGGGAGAATGGTGTGAATGGTGAAGGGAAAGGGAGAGTGCGCACAGCTGAAGTTGTAGTACGCTTTCAGACAGAAAAAGGGAGGAGAGGAGGAGTATAATGCGAGCGCCAGACACGAGGAGAGAGGCATGTAGTCGCCAGGGGTGACACAGTGTGTGGAAAAGACGAGGTGGCAGTTTCCCTCATTTCCAACGAGCCTCATCCATCCTCTCTCATCTGCCTCCTTCCACACCATCCAGCTCATCTGCCCCCCCCACCCCCAACCTTCCTTCTCTGTCCTTGCCAAGGTTTAAAGATGCATGTGGCTTGCTGTCTGTCTCTGTCAACCTTGGCGGTGACCGCAGTTGGTCGGCCGGTCGTTCGGTTGGTGGTGGTTCTCCAGGGGACAGACTCTGGGTCTTCACCCCGAGGAGGTGTTGTCTTTGCGGTCCGGGGTTTGGTGACACCGGGGCTATTTTCTACAAAGACAGGATTAAGCCTGCTCAGGTTTAGACCCCTGCTTTGTTACCCCTGACACTGAAGACGTCCCACACACAGGGCTGTGTTTACTTGGAAGCCGGTGCTGTGGTACAAAGTTGCATCCCGGTCTTCACTGCTGTGACACATTGCACGCCGTGCCCTTGAAAGTGAGTTTTCCACTGAAATGCATGTAGCACAGTTGGAATACTAGGGTGTGTGTAATGTAGCGGCTTAATGGAGGGGTTCATTCCAAAGTGCTATATATCTGCGATGGAGACAAATTGGTACAATAAGAATGAGCTGCTTTTGTCCTCAGAAGTAGATCTACTTTGCAAGTGATGGTCATAAAATGATGGGCTTTCTTTCACTGTGATGAATTATGTGGATAATTATGCATGATTATAATTCAAATGGTGGATATCTCATTTTGAAACAAATCTCTTTGTATTTGTCTTTGACTCAGCTTGTCTCTCTAGTTGCATCAGTTCGAAGGCTTGGGGTCTAACAAGGCTAAGTGGAATTTTGACCAAAAATGAAATGCTAAATTAAAATAATTTTTTAATCTCTCATACTGTATTAAAAGTGTCTCATGTTTAAATTTAAGAACGACCAAACTGAACTTCAACGGCGACTACTTTGGCTTGAAAAGCTCTTTTTCAGATCTAGTCTCCTGGCTCCGAGCCTTTTATTAGGCAACAGATGCCTGTCTGATCAGAGCTCTAAGAAGAATCTGGAATCAAGCAGATAATAAATCATGTTTAAAAATGTAGAACACAGAACTGAGTCTGACGTCTTCAGTTGAATCTGGGTTTGATGTTCAGACAGGCGAGTGGTTTGCGTTTTGTGTGTATCGATGTTCGTGCACCTTACGTGGGCACGTCCACGTGTTTGCTTGCAACTCCTGCGCATGCCCATCTGCATAGTTAGGCCTACTTGTGCGCATGTGCAAGTGTGTGTGTGTGTGTGCATGCGTGCGCGCAGTTATCCTGAGCCGACCTCTGCTTTGAGGCCCGCTTTAATGAAGCAGCAGAAACACACACCCTTTACTATAGCAGAGCACAGCACTATTCTTGACCCAATTCTCTGAGCCTGCTCCTCTGAGAGCTGCTTGATAGTTTTCCCATTTTGTGAAGTTGCATTGTGTGTGTGTGTATGTGTGTGTGTGTCAGTCTCTGTTTATGTGTGGTGGTTGGTATTCCAGTGTGAAACTGTACTGAGTGTGTTTTTTCCCCTGAAGGAAAAACGATTGATCCCCAGAATGTGTGATAAATCCCATCTTCACCCTCTCCTCTCATCTGAGTGCAGCTTTGACTGGTCTGGCTTACTCCGAACATTATCCCACATAACCAAATATGACACCCCAAAGAACATAGACCGACAAACCCACACAGACACACACACACACACACACACACACACACACACACACACACACAAAACTCTCGTTTGGAAGGGCAGTTCATTATTTCTTTAGTGAGGTTCAAGTTGCAGGAGATGTGGTATTTATTCTGGTTGTTTATTTTCTTCCTCTAAATCAGCGAGCAGTGAGCCTTGGAGTGCAGCAGCCTTTGAACCGCGGCCTATCCCATGACTGCAGCCCTGGGTATTAACCCAGAGCCACTGAGAGGCTTAAAAAGCCATCAGCTCATTGTCCGGAGACACAAAAACCCCCTTCCTCTAAAATCCCCCCCCATCCTTCTCTTCTCTTTTCCTCCTTCCCTCCTTTCTTAAGAATGCCTTGAGCTGGCCTCTGCTGGCATTCATATTAATCAGTTTTAAATGTCTAATGAGATAAGTGAGACTTAAGGGGAGTCCCCAAAGTGGCCTAAGCCCTCCGGATAAACAGAGGTGATGAGCGCTGCCTATGGCTACATCCTCAGGAGTGTGTGTTTTTCGCCAGCATTGTCATGCATACTAAAGTTTTTAATGTCCTTAATCTCACTGTTGAGCTTTGCAAACCAAAACACCACTCTGCTAGATTTATTGAAGAGACAATCGTCACTTTACCTCGTGAATGTCGAGGTAATGATAGAGCGGTTTGATGATTTTGGTTTAGTTCTGGGATTGTTAAGGGGCTGAGAAGATCTGTGAATTTCACCACCATCAGATCTTTTCCTCGATAACTCCCTCCTTTGTCCTAACTCCCCCCTCCACCCACCCACCCACCCACCCAGCCCATGCCCTCTGTTCCTTATCCCGCCAAATATCCCTGGAATATAGGGCAGTCTGGTTCCTCCCGCTCTTTTGCTCCTCGTGCCATATTGTCCTCTTTTTCTCTTTCCCGTCCTCCCTCCTTTCCTCTCTCCTCTCTCCGGGATTAGCAGATCTTTAACTGTGCTGTGCTTGTTCGTGGCTCTGGGGGTCCTGCTGAGGTGACCCAGCATGCCCACTGTCAGCATTAGGCTCAATGTTGTGGCTGACGCACTTGACTGACAGTCGCCTACGCTCTCTTTCTCTTTCCCCCCTGTTTTTCTGTTTCTTTTTCTTTTCCTTTTAATCTTTTTTAATAACATGCACCACCCTAACCTCCGTCCCATTTCTACTTAAGCACTCAACCCCATGACAGACAGACAGAGCTACAGTGTGTGTGTGTGTGTGTGTGTGTGTGGCACTAGACAGACACAAAGAGGTAAATATGGCTGCCATGTCTGAATCGTTTTTTGTTTTTGGATTATTTAGAATCTGAGACATTTGAAAATTGCATTAATTAGGCAACTGTGATTAAAGCTACTCAGCAAGGATAAACTTCTTAGGCAAATAAAACTATCTATAATCTGTAATAATCTGCTCATACTTAACCAGGTGTAGACGCCACTGGATGGGAACAATGAAGACAGAGATGAAAGAAACCCTTTTTTTTTTTTTAATAATTTTTTTTTTTTTTAAATTCAACTGGAAAAGTTCATGCATTTAAAAAAAAAATATTTTTTTTTAAAACTGTTTAATTTATTTGTCCTATGAAAAACAAATTCCTGGCTCAGAGAAAACAATAAAAGAATAGTTTTTTCCAGACATTTGGGCTCTTGTTTAACAGAGGGTCTGGCTGAACTGTACAGTCAGAACTACTGGAGTAGCAGTGAGGCGGGACAAGTCCTCAGAGAGTTCAGTTTCACCTGCTGTTCTGTTCCTCTGGGCCGCAGGACTCCACGACCGGAGACATTCCAGCCAGGATTAGAGCGTGCATGGCAAACGGAAGCACAAATAAGAGGGAGTGAAGGAGCCTTTTTTTCAGACATGAAATAGCGTTTGGCCTGGAAGCTTTGTGGCTAATATGCTTTTGACATTTTAAAGGCGCACTAACATATTGTGCATCTTGGCATTGAAAACACATTTAAAAGTTAAACTTTGAATACATTTGAGAAAAAAAAAATTACACTGATTTGTAATTAAAATTATTTAAAAAAATTAATTTTTCTTTAATTTTTTTTCTTTTTCTTAAAATATGTATATATTACACTTCACAAAATAATATTCTACAGTGTAATGCAATACAATACTTTGGAAAATTGTTTTTTTTCATCCTGTGTATTTTTTTTTACGTTGAACAAAACTCCATGATTTCAGATTTTTTTTTTTTTAACTAGATATTCATTATTATATATTTTTCCTCAGTCAAACTTAATGAATTTGAAAGTTTCCACTGTTTAACTTTTGGCTTAGCTGTACAAAATGCAAACTTATCTTACATTCATTATACCTTTTTTATAGAAAAGCCTGACAATTTGCACATGTTTGAGTAGTATTATTTTTTATGAGGTACAGAGTTGAAGTCAATTATAAGCCTGTGGGAAAAGAGATGCATCATAATTCTCGTATTGCCTCAGAGAGTGTGCTTGGGTTTTGGGGTGGAGTGATGAAATATTCATTTCTGTTTGTGATCTCTAAGAAGAGTAGCACTTGCAAACCTTCGCACGCAATTCATGAAAAATGAAGTCAAGGTAGACGATGTTTTGAGCATGAAGGTGATGGAAGGTTGTCGGCTTGTCTGGTTCGTATGACCTTAACCATAAACATTCATGGTGGCTACTATAACTGCACACATTTACTCTATGGGAGTTTTATCTGCTTTCAGCATTTTTTTCTAAATATCTCTTTTTGTACTTCTCATAAGTTGTTTAAATAAATATAAAACATAAATATCATAATCAATTTGCTTTAAGATCGGCTTGTTTTCTAGTTTTCTTGTTAACAGATTGACAGGTGTCAGTCGCAAAGCCCGTGACAGTGACGGACTTGTCGATCTGTGAATGACATCAGGTTCACAGCTGCTTTAATAATGCAGCACAGCCACACTTTTTATATCATCTTCTGCTCTCCATCCTCTCCTTTCTCTGGGATGTAGAGAGCCGTCCTTACATTAAGGCCAGGTCAGATTGTGTCTGCTGTCGTACATTAGCAGCAAAGCCTTCCTGCCTGTATCAGTGGTAAGAGGAACATGGCACGAAGATGGCTGAATTATTCACACTCATAATCGGCCTTTATGTCCTCCTGCCAAGCCTGGCCCCACTGTTATTCTAGTGCATAATTGATAGTGCTCAGAAGTGGAAAACTTAGAATAGCAGAAGTAATGCGAAGCGAAAGTGTAGTCAGGCAGCACAAGAAGGGAAAAGGGGGGATTGGTGGGGTAGTGAGGGGGGATAGAGGGATGGAGGTGGGCCCCTATAGGAGTTTTTACACTGAGGCTGTGTTAGCCTTTACGGGGCTTAGGCCCAGCTAGCGTGAGGATCGCGTGTGTAGGCCAGCCAGACTAGTCTAGAGGGGGGGAGAGGAGAGGGGATAAGAGGGGGATAAGAGAGGGATGAAAGGAGGTGGGAGGGAGAGGAGATGGGGAACTAGAGTAACAAGGCCTGACGCTGAGCTGGCCCAGAATGTGCCCCCCCCCCACACACACACACACACACACCCCCTCAAAGTTACTTTGGGGCTTCACAGTGGTCAAATATATATATTTTTTTAAATTGGATTTAATTTGATTTTAGAATGAAAAAGTTTATTTTCATCCTTTATATCAGATGAGAGGACTAATCACAAGTGTTCTGTTATCTGAGCAGCCTCACGCTAGACCTCATGGGTTTGTTTTCATTTGGACCTAATCCAGCAGGTTCTCTCACTACCCGCTTGCTCGGGTAGATAAGAGAGGCACTGACATTACATTACAACCACGTGAAACACCGATCAATAAACAGCAGTGATTGATTTACATTTATTTAATTTTATTGCATCATGTTCTACAGCCAGATATGTCTTGATATTTCTGTCAGCTTTTTTTTTTTTGCCTCCTCATAACTCCAGTCCAGTCTTCTCTGTGAGTTTCCTCAGCTGAATGGAACACACCTCCATGGAAGTAAGAATGGCTCAGGTGAAGGTGTTAACACAGCCCCAGGTGTAGTCTATTTAACACCTCTCTGACCCTTAACAAAGCCTTACTAACTGCTGCCTAGCTCTGCCTTTTGTGTTTCATAACAAAGCCCTTTAGCTTCTAATAACACCACAGCACTGCCAGTGTCAAGAGAAACCTGAGATAAGGTCCACATCAGAGGGTTGGTGGGAACTGTTTAATCCGCTTCTCGAAACCAAACCAATACACAACAGGCGGGGATCATGTTTGGCAAAGTGGCCTGCTTTGATGGAGGGATCGGATGGTGTGAGCAGGAGGAACGGGGATGACGAAAAATAGAAAGCCAGCTGAATGCCGGTAGTCTTTTACTGAGCTGTGAAAGAGAACATCTGGAGAACAATACAGTTGTGTACTAATGCTCGCTCACACACACACACACACACACACACACACACACACACACACAAACACACACTCACTCAAGTATCACAGCAGTGTTGCATGCTGTTTTTTTATGATCATTTCTTAATATCATTATAATTTAGCATTACGTGAAAAGTAAACTATTTGTTACATGTGTTTTTTTACATGTATGCAAATGCACTTAATCACAAACGAATGCATAAACAGTTTCTTTTAAATTCAACTGAAATTGAAAGTGGTTATTTCCTCTTCACTTTCTGTGACTCTCCTTTATGTTCTAAAAGAGGAACTTCTTTAGCGGCAGTGCCAAACACACTGTTATCATTTAAATGAAAGCTGTATATCTAAGCCATATTTTTTTTTTTGTCAACATCACTTTTGCAATATATTAGAAAGTATCTTTCACCAGAGTCACTACAATGTGGCCATAAAGCCGTCGAGTGGAAACATTAGCAGCGATATGTCTCAGAAACTCATAAAACCAATTTACGAGTGCACTTAAGGCCCATACACCTACTGGAGCCTTTCTATAAAGATGCAGACAGAGATTGCACCAAACCCTCCCCATTACCCACATTTAAAAGTAATAAATGTGGATCGATAAGTGATAGAGGGCCTGTTAATGTTAGTTAGTTAGTTCCTTTTCAAACTAAAATTGCAGCATTTACAAGCTTACCATCGATTTGTTTTATTTTTCTCTTCCTACTTCGGGCTAAATGCTGCATTGAGCTGTTTTCGCAGTGGTCTTCTGGAATGGATGCGTTTATCTTTTATAGTGTTTAAACTCTTAAGAGAGTCGCCTTTATCATATTAAAAGAGAAATTGCAGGGAGCAGAATGCTTTTTATTGCAAGTAGTCTTTTTTTTTTATAAGAGAATAATTCATTTGTGATATCCCAAATGAGAAAAGAATTTTAATTAAAGGAAACATCAATAATCAACAGTCCGATATTAAGTAAACAACGCTGCTGCTGTGGTGCATGGGGATAGTAGTGGCAGCCCCCATGTGAAGTACACTCCTGGTCATCCAGCAGTGGGATACGTGACGAGGCCAGTATGCCTAGTTGAGCTCATATGCTTATTTATTTACAGCTTGGCTCAGCGTGCCAGCGCTGGAACGCTATCAGTACTAGCAGGTATGGATTAGACCCCTTTCTGTCTCACTGTGAAGTTAATTGAGGGAATCCTCCTCCCACAGTGGACTGAGACTCAGATCTGCATGCAGACTCAGCTCACAAAGCACTACAGTTTCACTTTTAATTTGAGTGGACGATTTCTGACTCCAATCTGATGAGACCGCATTCGATAAATCATTTCTCTGTGACCTTTTACACGCTTCATCTGAAACAAGCCCTCCTCGTCAACCCCCCCCCCCTCTCGTCCCCCCCAGCTCCCAAGCCCCCCCATTGCCTCTAATGTAATGTCATTAATATGATATAATGGCTTATTATGGTGTCACTAATTAGATTGTACAGCAGTTAGATGTGTTATCATCCTACTCCCCTGTTAATTGCCTCACTTAATGGTTTACTTTTACATACTTACATGTAACTGTGCAGTTACTCCACATGCCTGTATGTGTTATGTGTCTAGCAGCAAAGCAATAGGAATGTATTTCTCCCCCGTCTATTTTGTGAGGAACCCTCGAATGTCTACACCTAATTAGTGTATTATCAAGAAAAAGTCTCATCATGAAATGTCACTGCTAATGCCCACGGATGGCATTTAGTCTAAACACCCACATGGCTGATGGAAGAATGAGCTACTGTCCTTTTGATACATTTGTCTGAACATGTGTTATTTATGTGCAGTTTTTATGTAAATAGCCAATTAAGTAAATGTCACAGCAAAGCTCAGATTAGCCGTATGTTTATTTGCTACATTGCATATTGTGATGTATGAGAATTCCAGAAAAGCCAATTGATTCATGATTGATGCAGCGTTATTTGCCTGTCACGGCTTATCATATGGATTAATGTATAAACACTTGCATTGTTGGAATATGAGTTGTTTATATCTCGGTGGTAATTTCATTTTTTTTCTGTTTCATGTCCTTGAAACTCAGCGAGAGACAGAACTTCGCTGCCTCCTGATCTCCCAGTGGAATTGCATGTTATTGTGTCTGTTGCGCAAATGTTTTACTTTCACATATCTGGACACACAATAATTCCTCTCCTTCTGCCTTTGTTTTCTCTGTGTCTCTGCTGGTCTTTTAATTGTGAATTTTTCCAGTGTTTTACAGCCCAGTAATGATTTTATAGCAGGCTGTTTTATGCCGGTGTCCAAACCTGCAGCCTGGGGAAGATTTAGTGTGTTGCCGCTGTTGGGTAGTGAGCTCTAATTGGAAGGTCAGGGGGACGTGTTTCAGAGTAGCAGGAGATCACCCGCGCACTGCAGATTTAAAGGTTATCCAAACCCCCCCCCGCAGACATAAAAATGTAATTTTCCAGTTATTATGCTATTATTATAAAAGTGGGCCGAAACTTTGAAGCATCATTTAAATGAGACCGTATAAAATAATTTCTTTTCAAAAAGTTCCAGGGAATAAGGCTGAAAATACGCTCCTTCTATTCCATGATTTGCATTAAGTAAAATAACACTATATGAATGTATTATCATGCACAGAGGGTATTTTACTTTGAAAGATACATACTGCGCTATTTTGAAAGATTTAGATGTAAGCAAAATAGGCCTCTTGGTTGCTTTGACACCACCAGGAAGATTTTCTTTTTTTTTTTTCCATCCAGCCATGGTGTCTCTCTGAAGAACAGCTGCCTCTGGTCCTGCGTGGCATGCCAGGAGTTAACCACACTGTAGGCTTGGCTGGAAGGCTGGGATGTCTGTGTGCTTGACTCTATGTGTGTCTGAGGGGGCTCCGTTTCTGCATTTCGTGCCACATTTCGTGTCTATCGCCAGCCCTTCTCTCACGCTTGCCTGGTCCCGTGTCGTTGATGGGGTTTGGGTGGAGGGTGGAGTGAGGAAGGCGTAAGGGAGAGGAGGAGGAGGAGGAGGAGGAGGGTGGCAGCCGGTAGATAAGTGGTCGATGTCTGGCTTATGCTGTCGATGTAGGCTGGGGTAGGCTGGGTCACATGGCGGACCCACAAAAAAAAAAAAAGAAAAAAGATTTCCCTGGGTGATTCTTGGCACGCAATGTTTTTGAACTCTACATACACACACACACACACACACACACACACACACAGATGCCGAAAACCATCATTTTACTGGCTTCCAACACTGATTGGGGTGGACATGTGTGAACTGCGCTGTGCACTTTGCGCACCTGTCTGTATCCGTGTGTGTGAGTGCGCATCCGAGTGCGGCGCGCTGCTTTTCCACCCACCCCTGGTTTTGCAATACAGGTATTGACAACAGCAGGAAAGGTGAAGGTTCTGCAGACAAAGAGGCAGAATGTGCTGACCAGAGCATCCAGCCACAAAAGGAGTGAGGAGTGTGGGCTGAGGCAAGGGTGCAGAGAAAGTAGATATACCATGAACAGCCTGGCTCAAATGAACTGGCCTGGCTTGCTGACCAACACCCCTCTATTTTATTTCTTCCCTTCCTCTCCTTCTATCTCTCCTTCCCCTGTTTCTTTTTTTTCTCTCTCTCTCCTCCTTTTCAAAGGACTGCCTGCCATTAAAGCAGGGGGAATTGATTTTCTCATTCTTTCCCCCCCCCCTCTTTCTTTTATTTAATACCCCTCTGCCATCGCCTACCCCTCACAGCCCAAATCAATACAGTATCTGCATGTACACTGGAATAAAATACAAGCGCGCGCTATAAAAGTGTCACAGCGAGGGGTCGGCCATCCTTTTACCTGTTTTCTCTTGACTATCATGCACTCTTTTGTTGCTGCCCCCCCCCCCCCCCCCCGAGTCCACCAGTCTCTACACACCTTCTTGATCATTTTATTCAGTTTACGTTGCCTCCTCTCCTTCCCTGTTCCCTCCCTCTTATCGCAGCGAGGATGTAATGCAGAAAGGTGAGAAAGTTAAGAGATTGAGAATGCATTTACAGTGCCCCTCTTCTCCTGTGTGCCTCCTCCTCCTCCCCCTCCTTTGGGATGGCTTGTAATGAGAGTTTGAATGTGTGTGTGGGGGTGTGTTATGTGTGTGTGTAAGTAATGAGAGTCATATCAGTTCTTATAGGGTCGGTGAGAGTGAACACGCACAACAGAGCATAACACTTGCCATTATAACCCCTCACCCTGTGTGGATATTGAGTGTGAGTCTATAAGCATATGCATTTCAGTGTGTGTTTGTGTTTGTGTGTGTGTGTGTGTGTGGTTTGTGTAGGTTACACTATATATGCAGAGCTGACTCTATCTGCAGTCCTCTCCGCTTTAACCTTCTCTTTGTCCCCAGTCAAGCTTTGTCCTGAGAGAAAACAGAAACGGGCAAGCGCGTGTAGGCCCAAACACACACACACACACACACACACACACATACACACATCGCAGAAAAGCAATCAGAGAGGTGGACTGACACACAGTTGCAAACACACTGACACCGCTTCTTCATCCCTGTCTCTCTTCCTCTCTTTCTCTCCGACTGCTACTTGACTACTTGACTATATTCAGCAATTCTGTGGAGCAGCATTGAGAGCTGTCAGGCCCAGTGTGGAGCTCCCATGCTGGGCTTGCTGTTTCCTCCGGCTCCCCTCTCTGATGACAAATGACCTGTGTCTCTAGATCAGACAGTGCGAGCTGCTGTTGGGGGCGGGGTGAGGGAGGGTTTAATAGTGTAAAGTGCCCGGTTATATGGACTGAATTTTAAAAAGGTACTAGTAGAAGGCAGTAAAGAAAAAAAAAACAAGGCATGGAGAGATGGAATGACCCATATCTGTGAGAAATGAACCCTTTAAAACAACGCAGACTTCATTCACCTTTCCCTTCACTGAGTCACCTTTACCTTCTATTACAAAATGCATTGTGTGTGTGTGTGTGTGTGTGTTTTTCTCGTGTAGTTAAAACATCAGTCATACTGTCAGTTAAGAAAACATTTATCAAGCAACAATGTAACACAATTAAATACACACACCTACTGAACACAATGAAGCTGTTGCAATTTCCACAGAGTCCTCTGGATATTCACCACAAAGAATACAATAGCTTCCCGTTACACATTCAGCTCAAGAAAAAATAACTTCAAAATTGACAAGGTGGTATTGCGGAGTAATTTAGGCCTATTAGAATAGCTGCTGATTGGAGACGCTATTATTTCTGTGTATTACAGAGTAAATGGCCTCTGATTCACTGCTTGTCACAGGACGGGGGAACCCAAGGGGGGCCGGTGTGACTAACAGTTCCTCTTTGTTCATGCCAAGGTTTTCATCAGGCCTTCAGGACCTCAATTTTTAAACAGAAATGCCTAATTCATCCCACATGGTTCCCAATTCCTTCTCTCATTTTCGTCCTTTTTTTTTTTGTCATTCATTTTCACATTCAGGCACACACATAACAGATTATACCTGCACACACCTGGAGTCTGAGCAGCCGTGTGCATGTACAAACACAGACAAAGACAACACAATTACATGCACACACGAGCGTACACCTTCAACCCTCGGCTCCTGCTTGGCTGTACCTTTCCCCAGTCAAGTCAGTCAATGTTGGATCTTGCTGATTCAGACAGCTGTCACAGCAGCATCAGCACTGGGGGCTACGCCAGACAGACACCATGCAAAGCCACGTAGACATTATAGTGTGTGTGGGTGTGTGTGTTTGAGGAGGAAGAGGGGGTGCATATGATATGTGTCATAGCATGCATGAGTGGTTTAGGTTAATTCACTTTATGCTTTATTCTTTATTCTTGCGGTTGGAGAGATGGTGCCATAAAAACAAAAAAAAGGCAGATCTGACAGCCGGCATTAAGTGTTGAGTGCTCTTGATGCCGGAGCCTCACCTGCTCATTCAATGTAATTTGCTCTGGATAAAAGCATCACGTGAAATACCTAATTTTGAGACGGATTGGATGTGACAGCAGTTTCATGACAAAATGCCTCTCAGAGATTTTATTCCGAAGAAAAATTCACCTCTGGCATTAACTTAAAGGGCCAGTTCACCCAAATCTGAAATCGTCGCCATTACAAAAGGAGGCGAATGAAATTTGGGTTGTGTTGCTCACAGCGTTGACAAAATGCCCTTAAAGAAATTCAGCAGCAAGATCTCTTTCTAAAAGCAGCGTTCCTGGATAATCCATTAATCCGCCAACAGTCCTCAGAGGCACTATTTCTCTGGTTAAAGAAAAACTTTCAATAAGAAACATTTGCAGGGTGTGCTGTGGCTTATCCAGAGTAACTGGGACATGCATTGTGGCAAGAAATGTTGCTGTTGAATTTTTCAATGAAATTCAATTCACTTCCATTGTATTTGGTTAAAGATGGAGATCTCAGGTATCTAAAAACAGGGAGAAATAAAACCAAAACTATCCACATGTCTGCACACAGAGGGAAATCAGAAAGCTTGGTTTTTGTTTTGTATTTTGGGTGAACAGACCCTTTAATTGGTATGTCTATACAATACAATACATGAATGGGTGAGTGTATATAGGTCTGCGTTTTACACGTCTGTGTGTGTTGTTCTGTTGTTCTTTTTAGAGTGCAAGTCCACTAGTGGGTGATGAGTGTATGAGCACCACTTGGGGTCCTTAGCTCCCGCTGTGCCCTAAGGAGGGGGGGTGCCCTTCATAGATTAGACACCATCTGTTGGCTGGCACTTGACAAACACATAGCCCTCTTGCACACACACACAACAAGCACACACAACCTTACACAAAACTTACACATCCGTTGCACTTTTCACCCTTTTCTACATGATTTATTCCTTTTATCTTTCTTCTAAACTTTCCCCATGTTCACCACAGTCTTCTCACCTTCTTTTTCTTTCATCCTTCCTGACTTTGTCTCAGGTCTTTCGCTTTCACCTCGTCCTTTTCTTGTCCCCTGTAGCCACTGTTTATCTTTGCCATGCCTCTGCTGTTTTTCCATATTTCATTTGCCCTCGCTTTTTTTTTTTTCCCTTCTTCCTTCTCTTTATCCTTCTCCTTCACTGCCTCATGTTGTACCGCTCTCCATGTGTCCTTTATCCTCAACTCTTTGCTTTACTTCCTCCTTAAATATCTCCCTCCTTCCCTCCCTTTCTGTCTAGCGGGAGTGTTTGGGTGTGAAAGACTGTCATTAAAGAGATGCCCCCTCTCCTGCTGGGAGTAATCATCTATGAAAGAGGACACATTAATGTTACCACAGCTAACACTGTTGGCTCTGTGCATGAGCGTGTGTGTGTCGCTGTCTGAGTGGCCCGTGATGCCAACATGGCCCACTTTGTTTCACCCAGCACTCCCTCCTCACACACTCACCAAATCCTCCCTCAAGGACACAGCCACTCGGACCAGACTCTCTCTCTCTCCTTGCTTGTGTGTGTGTGTGTGTGTGTGTGTGTGTGTGTGTGTCTCAGTCTGTTGCTGATCCCATGACTCTTGCTTTCTTGTACCTTTATGAATAGGGCTCATTCTCTGCTGAATCACAGACATATTTTTTCAAATCCTATTTTTGAAATTGGCATATAATCCGCAGACCAATTTCACAGGAATTGATGCTGAACTTAAATAAATGAGCGCATACTTGTGTGTGAGGGAGTGCGCCTGTGTCAGCAGTGTGTGTGTGTGTGTGCGTGCGTGCGTGTATTTTTGTACGTTAGTCTGAACACAAGCTCTATTTTTGTGTCAGCATTGTTTGTGTTTTGTGTGTGTGTGTGTGTGTGTGTGTGTGTGTGTGGCTTCTCTGTGTTTCATCCTGCCTCCTGGGGTTCAATGCTCTCTGGCTATTCTGAAGGTCAGAGATGACACCGTGGGAGAGGGGTCAGTCATCACTGTCACCCCTCCATCTCCTCCTCTCTCCATCTCTCCATCTCTCCATCTCTCCTTTCATGTATTCTCATCTCTGTCTTGTGTGGCTCTTGGTATGTGGACTTTATTAAATTTTCCTCCGGGTGGGTGACGGAGAAGACAGGAGGGGATCAGGGGAGTCATCCCCTCTTTGCTGCTTTCATCTGTCTCTCCTCTTTCATTCCCACACGGGGGACTCTGGTCATAGGGTCCTCGTGGTGAAAAGGTAGCCCAGGAACCTATGCCCTCACTGGGCACAGTTCTTCATGACAGCTCCCTGATTCCATCTGGAGGTCAGAGAGTGGAAAAGAGATAAAAAGAGATCTGTCTCTCTCTCTCTCTCTTTCCTTTCACACACTATACCAAGGCCATCATGCTCTCTTTTTCTAAGGCCTCAAGCCTGACAGAAAGGTAAAAACTTTGTTCTGCTCATCTCATCAATCTTCCCCAATCAATAGAAATTAAGAGCGGTGCTTTGCAACAGCAAAATAAGATCCAGCCTGGAATTGCTTTGCAAATTCACTTAGTTGGATCGTGAGCTCTTCCCTTAATGAAAGGGTCAACACATCTTGTTCTGCAAATGCAGACACCTCCTAAATACAACTAGGCAAGTCAGACACACATGAGAATGACAGCACGTGTGCGCTTGTGTGTACGTGCTTGTTTGTGTATGTGTGTGACTTTTTGTTTCAGGGTAGATAAGCATTGTTACAGAGCGATTACAGCTGTTTACAAGCTAATGGATGCATTTTATTCTCCCCTTGTCTACTGTGATAAAAAGTTCTTTCCCTTGTGGTCAGAACATCAGGTTTGTGTTTTTGTGAGCGTGTGTGTTTGCACACTCGAGTGAAAGAGCAAGAGACTTGGGGGATTAAAGAGGAAAGGAAGTAGAATTGAGAATGTATTAGAATGTTATGTAAGTAAAACATCCAGTGGAGGTGCATGAATTTGAATATGTGGTGCAACCAGTTTCTGTGCAGTCTCGTTAATGTTGAATTTATTTACAATGTGCATGACTTGTGATGAACCAAGACGCATACATCTTTCATTCAGTCTTTCAGTAGCTGTTCAGCAGTGGTGATTCCATGGTTTTTTTTTTCTGTACCATTCTGGATCACATTGTGGTCTGCCCTGGGGCTTCCTGGCTCACACTGTCTCTTTTACAACCGGGGGAATCAAACGAGGTAATTGATAGCTTAAAATGATGCATTTCCCCCTTTTGTTTACTGCTCAATGTGTCTGTGTGTGCACTGTAGCTAAAGCTTGTTTATCAGCAGAGATTATTTACTCATATTTCCCATGGGGAAAATGAGTAAATAATTAAGTTCAGGCCAAATTGCAGGCTCTATGTTTGCTATCAAAACAGGGCAAAGTGATATGAAATAAGTAAAGAAGCTCTTCTACATGTCCTGCAGTCTTGATAAGACACCAATGCGTGGTGTGTGGTGTAGGGGCGTTCCTGTAAATGTCCTTATTATTTTCTACAATAAAGAAGTTCATCCTGGGATTTTCTCCTCCCGCCCGCTCACCCTAATGTTGGCACACATAGCGAGTCATTTGAAAGGAAAAGAAGCAGGTTAGTCAAACACAGTTCTTTGAATGCAGAGTTGTTTTGTATAATCTGTTCTTTATGCAACTCATTGCGAGTAAGTCCTGACCGGATATTTGCTTAATGTGAACACCTAGAGGTCACGGTCACAAGAACAAACATCAATCCATGTAGTGCGGAGAAACTGTGTCAGAACATGCAGCACATTGTACGATTTGTTCATAAATTCCTAAAAAAGGGGTTGTGACAGATAAATGATTGCTTTCCCTCTTGTTTTACTCTAAACTCTGCAGCCAGCAGAGCGGGATTAATAATTTGCGCTAACAAGAGGGATGCCAGCCTCTTTCCATCCATCCTCAGATTGCGCCCATCTCTGCTTCCACCCCTGTCACCCTGCTGATTATACCTGACAGTTCCTCCTTCTCATCGTCAGAGATGACAAAGTGTTTCTTCTCTGCTCTCGGAGTCTCATCCCTCACCCACGGATGGCCCAGATCACAGTAGGAGCAGATATGAGACCAGGGAGGAGATCCGTCACAAGTCCCCTTTGTACCTGGAACTAATTTTTCAGCTCTCGGATAGGCGAGTGTGTGGCATCTCTTAGTGGTAAATGTGATTTATCCACTAAGCTGTTGCTTGGTGTGGTGTCTTAACGTGGCAATAGGAGCATCCAGACTCACAATTAACACAGATTTATCTCCTAGCTCAACTGTTAGCCTCTGAATCAGCAGTGCCGATAATGAAGATGCTTCTATTGGAGTTTTTTTTTGTGTTAAAGATGTCCACTTGTGCTTGTATGTGTGTGTGTGTGTGTGTGTGTGTGTGTGTGTGTGTGTGTGCGTGTGGGGAAAAGACATTAAGTCATTCATGTCTTGTTTTTGTCCAGAGTGTGTAATTTGAAAATGTCATGTGAAATACACTAATAATTCATCCCTTTTTTTAGAATTAAGTTTTGATCTTTTGACTCACGAAACAGATGGAAATTCAAATACCAACTTCAGACTCCCCAGGACCCTTTGTGACCATGAATGTTACGACCTTATGAATAGTATTAAATATAATCATGTCCTATTTGTATCCTCATTCCTTTTCTCTGCTGCCACAATGGGAGGAAAAGCTCAGCCACATAATTTAACACAACACTAGGCTAATATAAGACACTGTAGGCAGCAAAGACAGACATTTAGCAGCAGAGTATTAGATAGGATTAGGATGATTCAGTGTAGAAAGGAGGCGCCAGAGATGACAGCTTTAGCCACACGTTTCACTAGGTGTCATTTAATACAGCTGCACTGCTGAGCCAAAATTAATTCACTCATGATGACTTCTGCTCCTTTCATTTTCTTTATTTATATATTTACTTTTGTTGCATTTGTGCCCATGTCCCCCCCCCCTTTTTTTTTTGCCCTTTTTCCTCACAGTTTTAATGGATTTATATAATACCAGTCTTTTTTTCCCCAGTGTGGCAGCAATCAGACTACCACCAATTTGCAAGAAAATTAGTCCATTTTATCTCTGTAATTATTGACATGAGGGGAGGGAGTGGGTGTGTTTGAAACACTCACACATGCCCATTACTGGTTTCTTTGAAGTCTGCTGCAGCTTGCTCCGTCAACAGGTTTGCCAAGAAAAACTGTGACGTGATTTACTATCATCTAGACAGTTGACTTGATGTCAGATAGTTTATATGCACACGCAGGGAAACGGTTACCACATTTCATAACTGGTCAGACGATGGGGCGTGCTGAAGAATCCAGCAAACACAAGGAGTGGTGAATTCAAAACAGTTTTGCATCATCTCACCCACAATGTTATAGCATGCCATAATTCATCATGATCCAGATTTCTCAGTATGACAGAAAACACAGTTTCCCTTACGCCACACTCCTCTCAGTTGAAGTTTGGTGAGGAAAAAGTCATTTTTGTGGTCGGGGTCTCGGGGGAGGGGTGAAGGGGTAGCAGGACTGAGAGGGGTGAAGGGGTTTAGGCCTTATCCTAATCTACCTCCAATCTGGCGTCGTGTGAAGAAATGCTGAGTGTAGGCAGTGGCTGGAGGTTAGGTCAAGTCCCCAATGGAAACCCACAACATTCCTCAAGCCTATAATGTGTGTACTGCAATCGTGCCTCCCGCGATCTGTGTATGTGTGTCTGAGGGCATTTTCACACTTGGACCGTATCAACTTATGTTTCCACTGCGCGGCGTGGCATGGAGAGCACGGGGGTCTCCGAGGGCTCTGGGTTTATGCTAAGACCCTCGTAAAGGATCGTGATTGCGGACGATTGTGTGAGAATGTGTTTATGTATGTCTGCGCTGGGCGCCGACAGGGCTCTCTCTCTCTCTCTCTCTCTCTCTCGCTCGAGGAGGGTTTTAATTCCAAATGGACGTGTGAGGACGGGCAGAGTGAAAAGTGTGTGTATGTGGGTGTGTGTGTGTGTGTGGGGGGGGTGGGGGGGTGGGGGTTGGGGTAAAATGGTTATTGTAGCGTAATCAGCGTGGTGACCTGAGCCAGAGTTAATATTGAGGAGTTTGACCTTTTCTGTTGGCGGGAGATGAGGAGTGCCCTCCATCCCCTGTGGCTTTATTCTAGCATTCTTTCAACACCATGGTGCTTTACACACACACACACACACACACACACACACACACACACACACACACACACACACACACACACACACACACACACACACACACACACACACACACACACACAGCTTGCATATACTCAAGTATGGAGTCATCGTCAGCATTCTCTAAAACGGCAGATGCATGGCAGAGTCAGAAACAGTAATCCAACCTCACCCACATATATAAAACAGACACTCAGAGGTGTCACTTCTGCACCTCTGTCTGCATCCATTGATGCTACAAACAGTTACAAAGGGGCTGATTTGTTTAGCAGGATAGGTGTGTGATAGTGAAACGTCTTTTTGCTGTATAGCTGAAACCAGAAACAGGCTAGACGACTCTGCAAGCTTCAAAAGTGGGAGAAAAGTAAAGGAGGAAAAAAAAAAACGCAGGAACAAATTTGCTGGGTGTTCTCAGCAAGTCATTGTTCTGTTAAAGAAAGACACCTTATTCACCTGCTGTCACTTGTTTCATTTACATTTGGGAAACCTGCCCAGTCATACCTGCCCATGCCCATGGGAAACAGCTACATACTTTGACATCACACAAAACACTTCTTTGCGAGCGACTACTTTACTCATCCTTCACTCATCCCTCTCCTTTCTCCACTTCTCTGACTCAGTTGTTCTCTTGACTTCATCTGCTTTTATAACCTCCCGTGCTCTCTCCCATATTCTCACCTCTTAAATCCTCCCAGTAGTATTAAATTTGTGTTTATCCCTCCAGCCTGCCTCCCCTATGTCTCCAGGTCCCTAAGGAAGCATCCAAAGCACAGAGCTGCAGGTAGGGAGCCCCGGGCTGGGCTTGTAGCTGCCGAGGGAGCCCTCACAGGGATTTGTGAGCCCTAGAGATTCTGTAGTAGATGCATGAGGTCTTGTGTTGCACCAGAGAGAAATGATAGAAGGAGAGCGGGGAAAAAATAAGAGAGCAGGACAGACAGAGGGGGAGAAAAAGAAATTGAGGGAACAAAGTGGTTTTCTTGTGTACATTTAGAATCATAAAGGCTTGTGTTTTGCCGTAAATCTTCACTCCTGGAATGGAAAGGCAAAGGCCCGCGGCATGCATGCGTTAAACCCCTCCTACAAGTGAACCCCTGCCTCCCATTTGTTTGACTGAGAGAGAACAATTGGCCGCAGTGGTTTCAGGGGCCCTGCCTCAGTCTCTGCTTTGTACAGGGATAAGATGATGTCCCGTACTAAGAACAAAGCTGGATAATTGACCCCCTCCCCCTGTTCCGCGCTCGTTTCCCCTTTGACTGAACTAAAAACAGCGCGCGGGTAAACGTGAGCTGCGTGTCGTCGTTCTCGGTCTCCTCGCCTGCATGGTGCGTTTCCGCTGATGTGCCGGGGAGCCATCCAGTAGCTGAACACATACACCCTGTAATCTTTTCTGCTTTGTTATACAGCCTAGGTGTAAACTTTCAGCTGTGATGGACAACTTTACAATAGGCAGGCTTCTCCCATTTCACTCTGTGTGAATGGAGGATTCTTGATGTTTAATGGCAGACCATACTTAACCGTGAGAGAACAATGACAAATGTTAAACATGCTTGGTTGGAGTTGAAATGTACCATGCTGCGCATAATCTCCCCGATGTGTTTGTCTTTAAATCCTGGTGCTTTCTTCATTCACTCTCTCTGTGTACAATATAGTGTAAGTACATAATGAATTATGAACATTTGCTTTCATGCTTGAAATATGAAGCCCCCCCCCCCTCCAGTCACCATTTGAACCTTAAAGAGAAAGAGGGGGGAATAAAAAAAAAAAAAACCCTATCTGGCATACTGAGGGAAATGGGCTCTTATTTAGTATTCAATGCAGTGTTAAAATTACTCATGAGAGCTTTAAACCTTTTATCTTACAAATTGAATTGATTTGTTTGTGAGAAAAATAACAGACCAAAAAAAGAAAAAAGGTTACCAACAGAATGTGCTTGAATCTGTGGCCCTGCCTATGAAGCAACACTCTTTCATTCTCTCTGAGCGCGCGTTTGCTCGTGTGCGTCTCTCTCTCTCTCTCTCTCTCTCTCTCTCTCTGTTATTGAGCTTGTGCTTAGCGCGGGTCAGTCACATCAGTCATTCTCAGATGGCCAGAGTGGCAATATACTGTATGCTAATTGTTTGCTGCTTAATATGCTACATCAATCAGGACTAATTATGACATTGTTTAGCACTCAGCCGTGTTTCTGCGAATGAGATCGAGTGAGTGAGAGAGAGGGAGAGAGATGGGAAACAAAGACAGAGGGATTCTTCATAAGTGGAGCAGAACCACGAATACAAATGCAAGTGAGGATGTGCAGCATATAAAAGATAGTGTATATCTACTCTCTGTGTAGTTCTTTTAAGCCTCAGAGAAATCCCTGTCTTATGATCAGTCTTGCATTATTTTTGAACTGAACTTTTTCCTTCCTAGTGCTTTCTCTCTGCGATTTAAATTGGCATTAAATGCACTGCTTTCAACAACAAGAGATTGCCATCTCCAACTTAGCAGGAGGTCCAAAAACATGCAAGCCAACAATATGCACAACACACATATTAAAGAGCGGCTTACCAAAGTGCTTTCTATGGTTTTTCTGTCAGATATGGGGGCTAATTTTAATGGCTGTCGCATTAAATGCCTTTCATGATTGATTACCACAGGAAATCCCTTTAATGGGCTCCCATCACACAGTCGAAGAAGCACCCCTTGTTATGTGGAATTGTTGTCAGATATCGTGACATGCCAGCCTATCAAAAAAATATTATTTCTCGTGTTAAAAAGAAAGGAAAAAAAAAAACTTTAAAGTATGTGCACATGCACGCCCAGCCTTGCGCACTCTCTCTCTCTCTCACACACACACACCTTTAAAAACTTCTTGACTGCAGTGTGTGACCTCCTGGTTGTTGCCAAGTGCCTGGGATGGGGGCCCTCTGGCTTGTGAGGCTTTTTAATGGACTCCTAGACAGTCCATTTCTATTGTGTGTGGGGAACAACCCTGGTGAATGCAGCAAATTAATCACATTTGGACCCGGATTGGCTGCCACCTTTCAGTGTGAGCCCCCTTGCTAAGGTGCAACTAGAAGGACCAGAGGGGTCAGACAAGCACGAAATGGAGGGCTGAGGGAAGAACAGGGGGAACTCTTTAGTTTAACCCTCAGCTGAAAGAGGAACAAGGCTGTCATTTTGTATTCTAGCACGGCCTCGTTCGTGCTCCTGCTGGCATTCCTGCTGCATTGGTAGTCGTGTGTCTTTGTGCGTTTGCGTGAGTGTGTGTTTGCGTGCGTGTAAGCAGACAGAGAGCGTTCTAGCTGTTTTGTTGTGGCAAAGGTCAGCTTGTAGTGCCAGCTGGAGAGAGGCCTGTGAGGCCCACTGGACAGGCAGACTTTGAAAGAGGTGGAGGGAGATGGTCGGAGCGTGATGCAGGAAATGATGTAGAGGCAGGTAGCTTAAAATACAGATTCTCTGTTTGACTGGGTAATGTTTATTTCATTGTAACACATAAAAAGCAGATGATGCCTCTAGAAGACAAAAAAACATTTGTTTGTTAGCTTCAGTAACAAGCCAAGGCAGAATGAGGCTAATGTGGGAAGGAGGAGGGGTGGGTGGAGAAGATGGAGGGCGGAGAGTTTAATGGACGAGGGGAGGTGAAAAGCACGGAGAAGAGGAGAAAATAGGTTAAGCAGCAAGAAGAACCCCTTGGCTCTCGGTGGCCCCTGTTCAGTATGCATTCCCACTGCTGGGATGATAGTGGGGGCAGAAGAAGGCCATTGTTCCTCTCGGATCTTCCTCTCCATTGAAAAGGGAGATGGATGGAAGAGAGGAAGAGAAGAAGGCAAGAGACAGAAAGAGGGGGTTAGAGTGTGGGGCTGACCCGTGACCCACCCCGACCCATAGACACCCGCTACAACCGGGGCTTTTGTCTGAGGATCGAGCTCTCCGCGACCTCCTCCATGTAAAATCGAATCCTTAGGAACCCCCCCCCCGATTCCCCTTTCCCCTTCCCCCTCGGACACACTCGAATGTGACAAGGTCAGGGTTCAAACACTGTCGGGGGGCCCGGGGCAGTCAAATAGAACTTGGAAGCAGCGTAGTGCATGTGTTTCTGTGTGTGCACCTGGGTATGTGGATATGGGTTTATATGCTTGTGTGTGCAATTGTTAAAAATCTGTGGTCATGTAATGTAATAAGGGGGGTGGGGTTGAGAAGAACAGCTCTCCCAGGGCTTTGGAGTGGTTAAACTAATGCCGGCTTTATGTTCATTTCAACACCCTTTCAGTCCTTTTGTACCCGTGTGTGTGTGTGTGTGTGTGTGTGTGTGTGTGTGTGTGTGTGTGGTGTGTGTGTGTGTGTGTGTGTGTGCGCGCCTGTATGTGGCTATTCGGGCTCCAGATTGCAGCAGGGACTCATTATCATTTGTCCTTTGGTTTCAGCGTATGGAAACAGCCAAATTAACTTAAATGTGTTCACCATTCACAAGGAAGAAAAACTTTGGATTGGAAAACCTCAATCAGATGCTCGGTGATATCAACTGTTACTGTATCCAAGACAATCAGACACACACATTCACACATTTCTCCTTCTTTATTTCTTTATCCCTCTATACCCCCACTTTATTCTCTATTTAGTCTTTCATCATTGGTGTATCATAGTTTATATTCATTGGAGCCCATATACTACTGCAAAATCACAGGAGCCTGACTGTTTCCATGTGTCGGGTTTTATTGCCGGTTTCCTGCCTCACTAATGTGGATTTTATCAACCCAGCATGTGAATATAGATGTTTGAGAGAAAAGTAACGTTTCCCTTTTTGAACATTTCCAACTAAACCCTCTATGACACAGTCGGTGCTCGAGCTTTAGGAACGTTCTTGGACACACATAGACTTAAGTCCTGTATATAAACACATAAACACTGACGTTCTCTCTCTCTTGCTCTTTTACACACACACATACACACACACTCACCACATTCACACTTCAGAATAATATGCTTTTGGGATGAAATAAATCACCATAAGATCACACACACCTGCAGTCAACCCCTTGGCACAGCATCCACCAATATAAACGAATTTCATAGACCTGGCCGGTGACCAGTGGCCAGTAGAAAACATATATTAACATTTTCCTCTATATTTCAAGCTTGTCAAATCAAGGTGGGGGTAGACGGGATATACAGCTGGTAAAATGTTTTGACTGATGCTCGCTGACTGGAGTGGAGCATTTAAAAGCTATAGCAAGTGGGAGGGAGCGCAGGAAGGAGAGTGAGAAGAGCTAAATGTGGAAAACATGAGGATGCTGGCAGAAACGCAGGCAGTCAAGCAGCGGGGGATCAAGGAAGGGATGGTTTGACATGGCTCTGTCAAACCAGTGTAATTACTAAACACCCCAAATTACATACCCTCATTTAGTTGTACCCTATCATTTACCACTATCCACATAGTGCTCTTTTTTACTCCTCTCTGTCCTGCTCGTTTGTGCTCTCTCTCTCTCTCTCTCTCCCTCTCTACCCCTTTCTCTGTCTGCTTTCTTTCTCATTTATGTCTCCCCATTTCTCCACCTGTGGTTCCTCTGAGACCTTCAATGTTATGTTGCATCCTCGTCAGGGTCCCGGGCGTTATGAAAATTTCATTTCCATGGAGACTACACACTCTCTTGTGAAAGGTGACGCATCTACAGCCAAGTAGAAACTCATAGGCCTGAGTGCATGCAAACAAACAGACGTGCTGGTGTTTGTTTCACTGTGCTGAAAAGATGAATGACCATGATTCTTTGGCACTAATGGTAGAGTGGACTCAGTGTTTCCAAGGAATTTGGTAAACAACAATCGGGGCGGCGGCCTTGAACAGCAACCGACATCATTTGTCCGTCCAAGATAGACTGCGAAGCCAATGCTTTCTCAACATGTTAGATTCAAACTCCCTGTGGGTGTGAGGCCTTGTTGTGAGAACATTTATTTACATTAGTCCCCTGACAGTGAGTGAAACATCATTTCCATAAGCTCAGCCTCTCGCGTTTCCACCGGCTTAATGGAGACAACCATATGTTTAGAAATTCGGGAGCGAGACTCAGGGTTAGAGCGCCCACTGTGTACATCTGTGGGTTCCTTTTCTGCGTGTATGCCCAAGTGTGTATGTGTGCACATGCTTTTGTGTGTGTACTTGCATATTTTTAAGTGTCTTAATGTGCATATGCGGTGAAAGGGTGTACGCTAGTATCAATCCCCTGTGATTGTCCTGTTCTGATTACAGCCTCGCTAGTTTGCTTGGATTGGCACCAAAAGTGGCACAGGCAAACACCAGACAAGTAGCAAAGCCCCTGCCACAGACTAAATACCGGGTTAAAATGCCTGTATCCAATGTCCCTCTGTTTCACCCGCAACACACTCGTAGGTTTCCTGTTTGGCTTTCAGTGTGTACCTTTTTGATTGAGTTCAAACCGCTCTTCATGCTGCCTCACTATCCGAAGTGTCTCATTCTGTTCGGGAAAGAATGAAGCTCTCCGGAACATAGCCTGTTCTAACATTTTGTTACTGTTTGCACGACTTGAGACCTTGTGGATAGATCAGACTATATCAGGCTTCTCGTTGCCATATCTCTGCTGTGGCAGCATGCTGATGATGTCATAAACCTGCTCCAGCCCCTCTAGATCATGGCTGACATTTTCACGGCTGACGGGACTTCGAATGAGCCGAGCACCTCACGTCAAGGAAGGGGTTCCATTACTGCCCTCGTAACTCATAATTCACTCACACACACACACACACACACACACACACACACACACACACACACACACACACATACACGCACACACATGCCTCTGTCTGCTACCTACTCACAAAAGGTAGACTTAAGCTAGAGGACACTTGCCCATTGGAGACCCACTGTGCATGTCTTAGGAGGTGTCTATGATTCCCAATGAGGACATTTGGGGTTTTTCAGGGTCGAGGAGTGTGTGCTCAGTTGGTCTCCGCGGTGATAATCGGCAGGCGCGGCCCCTGATTTATAGTCCCATCAACAGTCACGGAAACCATCAGCGAAGCGATGCAGATGAACGGAGAGGTAACGAGATGAAAAACGACAAGAGCAACCAAGAAGTGAAAGAGAAAGGGGCTGTGATCAATAGGAGAGTGGTGTCCATTTGGGTAATGGACAGAGGATCATAAGTGGACAGGGTCAGAAGCAGTTTCATTATCCACTCCATCCTGATCTCCGCCTTGTGGCCGTGTGCATCTGTCTGTGTGCATGCAGGTATATGCATGAGTGCATGTGTATGCTAATATGTGTGTGTGTGTGTGTGTGTGTGTTGGCCTCATGTACACACTGGTATATAGACAGGTTGCGAGTCAGCTCCATTATCTCGTCCATCAGCTCTTTTTTTTTTTTTTCTCATCCCGGCCATGTTAAGTGAATTAGAACTGAAAGAGAGGAGGCTGATGAGACAGCCCGAGTGAGAAGCTGACACAAGTTTAAAGAGAACATTAAGATGATGTTTATCGAACGCCCACAATATAATAACAATAATACACATGATCCGTGTGTCCAATTTGATTACCTTGCTTGAACTCTCGCAACGTCATCGTACACGCTTGGCGCTCGCTCTCTTTCTCTGGGAATTTCTGATTCCTCTTGCCTTTTATTTTCCACGTTGTGGCTTACTCAGGTGCACACCAGCATTTGTGTGGGTTTTGAAGATGCAGGTTAAGTTTCCCAGTCACCTCCTAGAACCCCATCTCTCTGCAGCGTACACTATTTGATCCCATCTTTTGCAGCAACGCTTTGAAGTGTATTTGCATTGTGAGTGGCTGCCAGGTGCTCTCTCTTCTCCCTCTCCGTCTCTCTCTCCCCCTTCTTCTCCTCTCCATGCTCTCTCCCCCTTTGTTCCCTTCTGCACTCTTTCTGATTCTTTCTCCTTGTGTTTCTCTGCCTCTCCTTACCTTTTCCACCTCCCTATTTGTCTTCCTCCCTTTTCCTTCATTTTTTTTTTCAATTCCTCTATTCACTCCCTCCATTCTTTCCTTTTCTGCCTCTGAGCCGAAAATGGACTTAAATGGATGAGGTCATGGAGGCCTGTCAACACTGTGATCATATGGCTGCCACCGTCTCTGCTAACAGCTGAGGATGCGCTCCCAATGGCAACTCTGTGTTTTGTAATCTCAGGAGAATCTAAGTCTCAGTAGAAGAGATGAATCTGCCGTAAAGAAGGACGTGCTGACAGGCAGGCATACAGAGCGGCAGGAGGTGAGGCAAACACGTATTATTAGCTATTCTGTATTAGGAATCTGAACATTAAAGTTACCTTCTCTCAGGTAACTGGTCTGTCTGGTTATGTGTGTTGTTACAGTTTTTTTTTCTTTCTTCCTGAGTGGGGTGGCGTACCTTTTCAACAGATGCTGAGACATCAGAGAGAGCCTGTGAGAAGGTGTTGATTTGATCCCCCATCCACACCCTCAATACACACACACACACACATACACACTCTTTATCCGCCGAGGGAATTCCCTTCCCAGCCCAAGAAGAATGTAGTTAATGATTTTCAAACAGAGATAGGATCTTACATGTATGCAGCTAGTGTGTTGTTATAGAACTCCCTCTATGTGTTTTGAAATTCACAAATGGCAACATGTTCAATTTTTAATTTAGAGACAGCGTTCGGTTCACACACACATGTCCGCTGGTTGTCAATGAAATACAACACAAAAAACAAAAAAATCCGGTGGTTCAATTGAATTTCTCAGCTCTTCATTCATCCCTCCGGTTCTTACTTGACACACACTGCTGTTGTTGCTGATACTGCCTCCACTACCCGGGCTTCCTCTATAGTCCAATTTCTAATGAAACACCACACTTGCCATGGCCAGGCTTGTCTCTGGAAGTTATGTAATCCATATGTCAATAACAAGTGTTTGCTGTGTTGTCTTCTCTTAGCCCTGGGCGGTGAGTTAAATCTTCAGCATGCTGCTGGAGAGTCTGTACTGTCGAATATAACTACAAACAGTCTTCCTGACTAAAGTGTGGATACTACTTGTATACAGAGAAGGCAAAAGTCTGAGCTTTTTTTTTTCTTTTTTTTTTTTTTTTTAAAACTCTGTTTTATAAGTCACAGGTCAACATTTACTTTAACAACCAGCCGTGAAGAATCTGACAGTTTGGTGCCAAGTTGTTTGGTTTGTTTGCACCTCTGTGTGATTTGTGTGGAGAAAGAAAGAGAAAAAGAGCTAAACTGTGAATTGCATGTAAAAAAAAAAAAAAAATTGCCAGCAGGTATTTAGACAAACTAGCCTCCGCTGATGGCTTTCACTCTACATGTGGCTAGAAATGAATCTTAAGACTTTAAAACTCTTTGTCACCTCCAGGTTCATGTGGAGCCGCCTCGGGCTACTGTTGTTTACTCAGGGACGGCGTAGGATGATAGCTAACAGCATGTGTGTGTTTGTGCACCCAATGTGGATGAGGTGCATCTGCTTTTTAATGTCCCCCCTGTCTTCTAAACAATCCACAAACACACACTCACTCACACACACACACACACACACACACACACCCACACACACACACACACCCACCCACCCAGTCTCTCCTTCTAGATGGTTATAAATGGCAGGGTGTGTGGTGCCTGCAAGCTGTCATTAGGAAGCCATTAGGAGCGTGCAGGGGAAGAACAAAATGAAACGGAACAGAACAGGGGAGGAAACATGCAACTGAGATCATCTTGGATCTACCACACTACGTCCTCCTCCTCTTCCTCTTTTTCCTGCTTCATCCTCCCACCCTGTAGCAGATTCGAGGTGTTTGGCTAATGGCTACCACACCTCCTTTCAACTGCCCCAGGCCTCCAGCGCTGCTGTCAGACAGAAAAAATATACAGGGAGGAGGAGGGGCTGTAGGTGACTAGAGGGGAGGGGAGTGGAGACAGATGAGGATAGAAATCTGGCAGAGCAAAGGGATGTTGATAGTGGATAGGGGAGAGAAAGAGGAAGAGGAAAAAAAAAAGGCAGTTAAAAACAAGAGAGCGTGGGGGAAAGAAAAGGGAGTAAAAGAGGAAAATAAGAAAGAAAAAGAGAAATTGTATGGTGGGCTTTTGATTTCTTAACTGTCCCCTTGTGTGACACAAAGCAGGAGATGGGAGGAGAAGAGAGAAAAATCAATACTTTCACTTTATTTTCCTCCTCTTCAAGTTTCCCTTCATCTTTCTGCAACAGACAGCACTCTCTTTCCACCTAAGTTCATCCCTCGTCTTTTTGGCCCCTCTCTCGTTGTCTTAGTTTGCCAGATAGTGAGAGATAAAGTAATAGGACAATAAGCAGATACAGTGAATCTGAGTAAAATCGAATGAGGAAGAAAAGAGGGAGAGAGAGAGAGAGAGAGAAAGAGAGAGAGAGGGAGGGAGAAGTAAATAAAAGCTTGTGAATAGCTGCTTGAAGCGTGGACACAGGGTCTCCTAGCAACCGGGACCAGCTATGCATTTCTTCTCTCTTTGTTTGATTTCCTTTAAAAGACTGAAAGGGGAAATACACTTTGATTAGGAGAAGAGTACTGCGGTTTTGTTCTCTATGGACCAGCAAAGGGACAACAACAGGGATTTACTATATCTCTTAGAAGGCTGAGTTTTAGGGGCGAATGGGATGACGGGACGACAGGGAGACGACTGGAAGTGGATAGTATATAGAGAAGTGACTGGTAGGAATAAAAGGTAGTAAAGTGAAGAGAAGGGTTGGCCCAAAACCAGGACACGAGGACACACCCTGTCACAAGAGAGGACTTGGACCTGTCTTGGGATGATGTGCGGGCTGAGGCAGAGCAAAGGAATGTAGGCCAGACATTTAACCAGAACAGACATTTTGTAACGAAGCGACAATGAGGAAAAAAAAAAGGGTGGAGATGAGGGTGGTGGTAGAAGAAGTGCCAGAATTATTAAGACGATGATCTTTGCGCAATCCAATCGAGCTTGAAGTTCCTCAGACGACGTCGGGCCACTGGTGGCAGACAACGCGAGCAAAGGGGGAAAAGGGGTGGAGGGGTCGGACTGGGAAGAAATCGCAAAGTTGCAGTGGGTGGAGGTAAAAAGTGGAGGAGGGATGAGAGGCAGGCAGGTAGGAGGAAGAAGGGAAGAAGGGAAGAGACAGAAATGGGAATAAATTCAAGGGTGAGGGAACAATGCAAGGCTGCCCTGACATTTCTTTTGTCTTCCTGTTGTTTTTGCCATGTTGACAAAACCACAGAGAGTCCAGCTAAGAAAATGAGGAATGGCCGTGCACGTGCATTTGTCTGCACTTTTGTTTTTGCTGCGTGCCTTTGTATTTGCACTATATGCAATGTGTACATGCAGACGTGGTTAGTTTGGGCTTTTGTTACAGTCTCTGTAAAAACAAACTGTGAGCAAAGGAACTCATCTGGGACACCACAAGCTCAGAGATCAGAGGAAACCCATCTGTATATAAGAGTAAGCTTATATGTAATCGCTTTGTGTGCTTAAGTATTCGTCTCATTTAGCAAGAGGGAACGGTGCAGATAAGTGGAGACCCGTTTCCAGGAGGAACAATAGATAATAGGATCAGAAATATACAGTAAACAGCAGTTAAAAACAAAACACAGAGTATGCTTTTCGGAATAATTACACAGTCAAAAATTACATGGCAGGTACAAGTCACTATAAATAACACTTTATATTAATGATGCCCCAAGTGATTGCTTAACAACAGTATGTCATATGATGATGAAGATGGTGAGCGCAGTTGGCATGGAACAGAAGTAGACAGGAAGAGAAGGAGTATGGGGAGGGGGGGGATCAAAGAAGGAGAGATTAGATCATATCTCAAAATTGACTTGGTGGTGCCTCCCTTGACTTAAGATAATTAACATCCCTACCTACAGACAGATAGAGAGGAAAAAAAGTGACTTGGCAGATAGATCTGTGGAAGACAAACGACAGCCACTCTGGTGTGTGTGTGAACATGTACCTATGTATAAATGTGTTTGTGAATTTGTTTGATTGAGAGCTGCTTGTCAAAGGAGGGGACATAATGATTACAAATGACAGTGGCAACACCTGTTCGTCAGCTGTAGAAAAAGACAGAGCTGCATCAGTGGGATATTTATTAGCTATAGTCATGCACAGTATATTTTCTTGTCCTTGATGGAAAACACATGCAGACGGATTCTCAGCGGTACTTTGCCTTCGTAACATTCTTTTATTCACACTTTCTAATTAAGAGCCACATCAAGTCATTTGACCCCATACATACAAATGCTCCCAGATCAGTGTGGGCGCAAACATAGATAGTCTAGTACTACTTTGTTAACTCTACTCTCCGTTTCCAATTAAACACGCCGCCACATACTGTTGAGGTCAGCCTTGTTATGTGTAGGCACCAAGTAGATAACTCACACATGCTGTATGTCAGAGTGACAATATGCCGCTGTGTTGGTGGATAGAGCCAGCCGAAGACGCCAAAAAAAAAAAAAAAAAGAAAAGAGAAAAAAAAAGAATGAAGGTGAGAGCAGGGTGCATTCCTGCGTAATAGCAAGCCAGCCTGCCAGCCCTTGTTCTTGTTTACTGTAAACACCCTCATGCCACTCATTCTATCTCTCTTTCCCTCTCAGCACTGTGACTCCGAGCTAGTGTGTTGCCCTGGGCAAGTTTCAAACTTTGGGTTGAAGCTTGCACTCACATGCAGGAACATTTGTTGATACACGCAGGCATGTCTCACTTGCATTTTCCACAAACAACACTACATTTATACTCACACAAACACATATTGACTTAAAACTATTTTCTTTTGACTTGCACGCAAACGCCCTATTTCTTGCACTGAAGTCATGACGGGATGTTTCTGAAGCCCGAGCAGGAAACAAGGAGGGACTTGATCTGAGGAGTGCCACAGATACCAATATGCCGCAACCCTTGCCAGCAGTAAGTCATCTAATCAGGGGCCCTGAGGACATAGCCGTCTATCTACTTTTCCTGCCATGTACCTGTCTACCAGCTGGCCTACCAGTTCTGTGTGTATCTGGATATTTTAAAAAGGCATTGGTGTGCTGTCTTGGAAGTGTGAGACAGTTTCCTGACAGGCAGACTAAGCACGCTGGGGGGCATGGCAAAGAAGGGACGCATTGTCTGACCAGTTGTATATAACTATATAGGTATAGCTGTGTGTGTGTGTGCGTGTGTGTGTGTGTGTGTGTGTGTGTGAGGGAGAAAAAGAAAAGCGAGAGACAGGAAAAGAGAGGGCAGAGGACTGTGGGAGTTAAGAGTGGAAAGACCAGTGTGACAGATTCCTCTGTGACACACGCTGCTCTTCAGGCATCAGGATGGTGGTTGATCCAGCATAATGATGAACCATGATGGATCAACACAGGTCCCAGTAGCCGCTCGGGGCTGCTCTCACTAGAGCTGAATGAAGGGAGGGGAAACAGCCCCCGGCTGTGAGCCGACACAGAGCCAAGATGGAGAGAGGACACTTGGGGCATTTGTTTATTTATTTCCTCCCATATGCCGTATCCTCTGCAATGCTACAGTGAGTCAGCTCAATGAGGCATAAGGTGAATGCTCCATCAACTCTCTGAGGATGGGCGGGCATTTCTGCCTCGAGAGCAGCTTACTCTAACTTCCAGCATAGAAAGTGGTTCTCTGGAAGGGTGTGGGTGGCAACAAAGCAATTTTGGCATCTCACTGTAGGCCAGTGGACTTGTGTTGCTCTTTTACTTGCTGTCAACAGACATGAACCAAACCTTGTGTACCTAAGCTACATCTGTGTACGTGCATATTTTTTCTTTGAGGCTGCCTCTGTGACAATTTATTTCCCGTCCCCACACGTTCACACATTAGTCATAATCTCTTATGCCCACAACCTGAGACTGTAACAATGCCATCTCATTACCGAATGCCCTTTGTGTTTGTTTACACCATATGGAGCGTTTGGAGCCAGAAGGGTAAAAGAAGGTTTTGACTCATTTTACATCTCAAATAGTTTTGACCTTCACTTTGAAATTTCTTTTTAAATTTTACCTTTTATTCGTGCTCAGAGTTTCACTAAGAAAACATCGGCATATCAAAGGCCAGAGGAAGAGTTTCAACGGGAGAAAGGATTGGAGACATACATACACTCACACCGGGAGGTTGCCCATTATGAGTATTTACCTAAGCTTCATGCTCACGGACAAACAGCAGACGCCTCTCAGTCCATCTGTGTGCAGTCCATCTTGTTGTTAAGTATTTTGCATTCAGTTCACCTGCTCAAATGTCATAAATTGTCCACGACTTTTATCACTTGAAAGGTTTGTACCGCTTATTTTTCTGCATGTTTTAGACCATCCTGCAAAACCGCGCATAGTTCACGTCACTGCGAAAGATTTTGCAATGCATACTACTACAAGTTTTTAGACTGATTTTCTTTTTTTTTAACCTATTGGCTGCTTAATCTCTGGACGGTTCAGATGCAAGTAGACTCTGTTCTGACAAGTCTCTCTTTTGGGTTTGCTCAGTTGGAAGCTGACATCTAAGACTTAAGATTCTACTGCAATCTTTCCTGTGCAACAAACGACCAAATTCTCATTATCTTTTTCACATCATCCACATGTTTTTTTTGTTTTTTTTCAGAATTGATTTTCTGACAACAATAGCCTGTGAAAGTGATGCTTTTTGGCAGCTGAATCTTGGATGTTGAAGTTTGCTGCAAGCAAGGGGACGCACCGAAATAATCCAAGAACCAATGTGCTTTGTTTATTGAATGACTCTTGCTCTCTGATAATGAAAAAGAAAATGCTTCAGCACAAAGTTTGTGCTTCTTGAAGAGTTTCTAAATTTCATCCTCATCTCGTAAGAGGTTGCCTATCCCAGACCCAGAGTTTAGTATAAGCTCTTAAGACTACACACAAGATTTCAAATCCAGTCAGGATTAACAATTTAACTATCAACCGTGACAGCTATGTTTCATATGTTGCCCTAGTGCACTGCATTATCCACATTAGCTCCATCCCATCCATCATTCCCTGTTGCATTTAAAGCAATAATGCCTATCTTCCTTTCCTCAAAAAGACCCATGTGCCATACCCTTTAGAGACATTAAATTCGAGCTATGGAATTAAGAAGTCCCTGCTTGTAATGACAAAACCTTCACACAGTAGGTATCTCAGAGGCAAAAGGCTTCATGAGGCTTCGAGCTGAAAATAGCATCAAACTTCTTCTGAAACACTTGGAGGAGATGTGGCAAGACAAAATGAATTCCCAATGTCTAAATCAAATTAGTCTGTGTCCAATCACAATCTGACATGGAAATAACACACCAATTTGAAGAGAAAGCCATATGGAAATAATTTTTTTTTTAAAAAAAGGAAAATGAAGGAAGCATCACCTAGTCAGTGTTACACAGCAGCAGAGACGAAAGTGTAACTGCTTTGTGATGGGAAAGAATTACATGTTCACACAATGCTCTGGTACTTCCATCTGTATATATGCAGTATGTGCAGTGTCTGTGTGTGTGTGTGCATTTGTGAGAGCGAGAGCGTTTACGTATGTGTATCTAATGAACAGTAATTTCATTTAGAAAGCAGTTAGATGGGGGGCATGATCAGGCATCCCATTTCAAAACTCTATCCCCCCCAGGTCACTCACACTCACACACACACACACACACACACACACACACACACACACAACACACACACACACAAAATGACTCACAATGCATACTGAATAAATGTCTCCTGGCTGCTATCTAGCTATCTAATTATTCCTTTTTTCATTAAATGGGTAAATCAGATTCTAATTAGCTAGGCTGTCATTCAGTGGCCAGGGAGCTAGAAATGGTGAACACGTATTGGACAGTATTAATCTGAGTGTGTATGTAGGTGTGTGTGTGTGTGTGTGTGTGTGTGTGTCTGTCTGATAGCATATGCTCTCCTCTCTGTCCCTAGGGCGAGGTAGAGGTCTCTGGTAATTACTTTTGTTGCACCAGGAAAGAATGCCGGTGGAGAGGAGGAAGCAAGCCGGCAAGAACCAATCAGGTGTTAGACCTCTGATTAAAGCTTCCTCAGACGTATCAATACTCACACTTTGGAAGGCAGACACAACTATCCGCAGAGTACACGTTAAGTAATTTAAGTAGCACCTTCATTCAGAGGAATAATCTTCATTTGTTTAACATCCAGAAAAGAACTGCTCCAGATCACGATTTAAGAACCGTTGCACGTTTCACAATGTGTAAAATCCTTACATGTGCCAATTTCTGAATGACTGTCTACCCCAATTTGCTGTGCTTTGTTATACATGTTTTAGCAGCGGGTAAAGGAGCCATCAAAGGAAATAAAGCAGAGAAGAGGGTTGTGTTACATTAACCATGGCCCCTCTGACTAATTGGCCCTCAAGAGACTCACTGCTGAAGGAGGACACTTTCCTCTCATTCCTATCCTGCAGCAGGACCACCATTACCGCTCTCACTCTGCATCTCACTAGTAGCGGGAACACAGTTTACCAGGCTTTGACCATTAACGGGGCATGTGTTTACGTGCATACGAGCGTGTTAGCGAGGCTGTTCTGGGGGCGGGGCGAGGATAATATGTGCGACAGCCAGCATTCCCTTTCTGATTGGATGCAGCACTGCTGTTTGTCCAAATCCCATTTGAATTAGCTGAATTGATGTAAAACACTTCAGAAATTACCATCTCTCCCTGATAAGATAGACATCACCTCATCAGGAATTCCAGGCCGGCACGACCGAACAAGCCTGCCAAAGTTTCCCATCAACAAACCTTGCGTAGAATGTCAATGTCCCTTACTACTGATTCTGATTCTAATCCTAACCCAGGCCCCCTTCGCTCTGGGGACCTACTGAAGATTTGTTTGGGAGGCTTTTGAAATGTGCAGGACCTTTGCATTTGTCTCCTTGTTTTCTGCCTGTCTGGACACTCTAAGTTTTAATTGCAATAGGGAAAAAAAGAGAGAGGACCTGTGCCGTTTCAGTGTGTGCGCATGCATGTGTGCTGTGGTTTTAAACGTTTGTTTGTGTGTGTGTGTGTGTGTGTGTGTGTGTATGACACAGTGTTCGTAAGTTGTTGTGGGAATTTGGATTTGGTCAAACAGAGAACAACATTCCTACATTAATGTTTAGTTCTGAGCATCACCGTTCAACGCCGTCTCCCCTCACACACTTCAGGCAGCAGGAGGTTGGAGAAAGTTTGCTCGGCCTGTCCTCACAAGTTTGACATGAGACTGGGATGAACACGCAACTTAACTCCTTTATCTTTTGGCACTGACCTCACTTGGTCTGTGCCTCAAATACTAAAAAAGACCCATGTTCAGGTTTTTTTTTTCCTGACAAGCAGCCTCTTGTGGTTGTGAATGATGACTGCTCCAGTCCCAGAAGAACCTCGGCATTGTTACAGCGTCGCAGAAAGCTGTAGGGACGAGGTCGGTGGATGGATGGATGCACAGAATATTGGACTTCGACATCTACTTTGTCTCTGCCCGACAGTTAACCTTGGTTTCTTTTAGCAATGATCATTCCCTAACAAGCATTACCATAGAGGATGCAGCTCAGCAAACAGTCATATGAATCACTTTTGTAAATGTCATACAGGTTCTCTTCGGCAAAGGCAAAACACCAATTTTGTCATTAACCTCCAAGGACTTGTTGGTTTCCTTTTCGTCAAACATCTGCTGTATCGCAAAAAGAGCAAATTAAAACATCATTTGAAAGCTCTTAGCTGGGCTTGTGCTTCTTGTAGAGCGATGTTCATACTTTTCACAATAAGGTTCATAAACACCATCATCACTCTTTGATTTTAAAGTTACGGTAAAGACCACATGCACTGCTCTCCTCTCTGACATACCATAGCCACTGCCGGTGTTTGTGTGTGTGTGTGTGTGTGTGTACCTGCATCTGTACTGTACAGAACACTTAATCCCTGTTTGACCTACACAGATTGAGTTCAGATAGCAACACCTACACCACGCTCATCGCTGTATATACTGTGGCTGTGTGTGTTTGAATAGAGGACACTGTATCTGTGCAGCATGGCGGTTGACCGCGGTCCAGCACCAAAGTCTGGTTATGATTCAAAGCCTCCAGGGAAGAGAGGAATTAACAAGAAATAGAGAGTGTTGCAGAAAGACCGCACTGGCGATTATGAAGTGCTCTTTTGAAAACATCGAGTGAGTCATTATATAAATAGTTAAAGGCTTACATTTAAAGTTATTTCTTCACTTGCTCAAGCTGCTTTTTGCTTCAAAGCGCAGACCTTTAGCATATTTAATGATGATCGTTCCTTTATAAACACACTGTGATTGAGAGCTACCCAGATGAATCATTGTAAACAAAGAAAAACAAGAAACTTCTGTCCACACCCCTTGTTGCTCACTTCTCACACCGGTGACATCACTGTTTAGGAGGTCCTTTCTCAAGGAGGTGAAGGGTGTGTTTGTGTGTGTGTAACTATTTGGAGAAAAGGACTTTGAGCACATGACAGACAAGGGAAGAGATGAGGTTGATGTGGTTGTATTTCACCTTTTCTTTCCTGTCTTTCTTTATTCGTTTCAACTGATTGTTTTCTGAAAATTATCCTCTGACAGAAAACTCTTCTTGTCTTTCTCCTTCTGTCCCTTCTTCTCTGTTTATTCCTCTGCCTCTCTCTCTCAGTTCTGTGTGGGTGTTCTGATAGTCGAGCCAGCTCGCCACATCTGGGTGCTGTTTGAAAGTACACTGTTATTTCGGCAATTAGGCTTAAAAACAAATAGAATACCCTCAGTTTACGCTTTCCAGGCTCCCACATATATATATATATATATATATATACATAAATGCGGACACGCACAATGTCGCTCGCACCACACGAGCACATGCGGGTCATGCACGCACATAATGACAGTCGCTGTTTATGTTTGTCCTCCATTTTTCATGGCCAATTAGGTGAAATGGAGAGCATGTCTCACCGAAAGCCTCAGCTATGGCAGAAAATCTCGGGCTTTAGAGGATGCAGACAGCGGCTTAGAGATGAGCTGTGAGTGGTAGTAGATCAAGGTGCACGTGCGATTATCATGTGTGCATCCCCCCAACCCCCAGGAACAGTCATTCACTGTTGCGCGTTGTGTGTATTGTGTGCGGACGTGCGCGTGTCTGTGCGCGCGACGCTGCGTGGACCTTTGCGGTGTACAGTAAAGTTTCATCAGTTTTGGACTTACACATCAATCATGGCAGATTAGCTGACACTTCTCCTACCCACACTGCTCTGCTCCCTGCCTGCAGGCCCTGACTGATAGGTGGGTGCTCGAAAAACAACACACACACACACACACACACACACACACACACACACACACACACACACACACACACACAAACTCGTCCCCCTCCCTTGCTTATTTTCTTTTTCTCTGTCTTTGTTTTTCTCCAAACTAACTCAATATTTTTTCTGCCCACTCACTGAATCAGTCTATCTTCATGTATACGATTTCTTGTGGCCCGCGTATATGTGTGTGTGTGTGTGTGTGTGTGTGTGTGTGTGTAAATCTGTACTTATGCTCTCTGGTGTTGTTGTGTATATATTTCACTGATTGTCGTGTCTCTCTGCGGTGGCTCAACGCCCACTGGGCTCGGTATCAGTGGTGATCAAATGCTCAGCACTCTGTCTGTCTGATCACACAGGCAGACGAGCGAATCCCCGATGATAGGAGCTCCAGATTACAGTCTGCTCTGGACCACCAACCAATTCAGCCCTGAGGTTATGCCCAGCTGGGACTGACAGACTGATGGATAGACGGATAGGCAGCGGATAGTTAAGAGTGTAGGCGTTACTGGCTTGAAAAATACTCCAATATAAATTTGCACTATGATATGGATGTTTCGCCTCATCCTTCACTTGACCTACTAACAGAAATGTTGTCCCAGTAGTCGTGGGTAAAGGATTAGTCATCGCCGGCCTGCAGCAGAGAATCATTTAGCACTGTATTTGTTTTTTTGGGGGGTTTTTTTTTGTTTTTTTTAGACACGTAGGAAGAGAAATGGAAAAGTTCTGCAAATGAAAAAGAGAAATCTGTGATCATAACACGGGATAATCTGGCAGCTTTTCCCTTACCAGCAATACCTGAGTGTTGTGGCTTCAGCTGGCACATGCACAAGCGTGAGCTATCATTGCAGTTGTTTAGGCACAGCACAGGGAGCGATATGGATGACAGGCACTATAAGGGAACTGCCACAGCAAACGGGACCCGCGTTGGTCAGGTGGCACGAGTTTACGGGATGTTTACAGCGCGTGATCGAAAGTCAAATTTCTTCATTAAAGGCTGAAGTGTGAGCTAACTAATCATCTCCGCGGGAAACGAGATGGGGAAAAGAGAACAGAAAGAGAAATGTTGAGAGATATCGAATATTACAATAATGAGAACCACCTGCTAAGCTCTGCTCGGCCCTGTGGTGGAAACAAGGCCAATCATATTGTAATATCCCTGCACAGGATGTCGTCTTCAGCAGCTTGAGTCATATTCTCTTAAAAAAAAAAAAAAAAATATGTGCACACACCTGTAGACTGTGCATGCTATTGTGGATTCTTTTGTGTCTGACTTGGTTCACTAGACCAGTAATATCAGCCCATGGGACCAGCTAAAATTGGCAGACCACACAGGGTGAGGATATGTGTCAGCACTGTATTTTCTGTGTGTGTGTGTGTGTGTGTGTGTGTGTGTTTGTGCATTTTTGTGAGACTACAGCCTGCCTTTTCTTGATTAATGGAGTGTGAAGGGATTATGCTGATTCAGTTCATAACTGGGGCACGGTGACACAGTCATTACACAGGTGAGTGTGTGTGTGTGTGTGTGTCCTTGCATAGCTGTTTTCCACACACACAGGCAGGTGAATGGAGATGGCGGAGCAGTGTAAACGTCCCAGTCCTTTTGTCCTCTGTGCCAAAGGCAAACATGGCAGAGAGCTCTCACTAATCCCCTCCTCTAACCTTATCTAAACTTCACCTGAGAGCATAGGAGAGGGGAGACGAAAAAAGAAAGGTGGAGGAAGAGGTGTGAGCGGAGAGAGAAAACGAAAAGTAAGATGGTTAGATGAGGGATGTGGAAACGAAAGATGGAAGGAAGAGTGGAGTGACATGCTGACGGGCGAGGATTAGAGGCAAGAGAGGTGTGAAGATGAGAAATAGACAAAAGAGGAGCGATACCGAGTGAAAGACACCGTGGGGGGGAAGACTGTAATAACAGTTATGAATACACGGTGGAACAAAAACAACTGAAAGCTTAGTAATAGTTGTACTGCGTGTTATCAGGTTTGAGAGTCAGTAATCTGATTCCCGCAAAGATATTTTTCTGGCTGTCATGAATACAGACATAACTTCGAGCTTTTGCAGTCTTTGCAAATCAAACCAGACAAAACCATTTCTTAATAGTGTCTGTACGTATGTGGACATACAACCGAAACAAAGGACCAAGTCACTTCCGAATACTCTTCTTATTGATGTTTTCAGCTCGATCTAAATGAGTAATGAGTTTCGTGCTGAATCTTTTTTTTTTCCATTTAAAGTGCTAACCTGCTCCCTTCTTTCACAGACACAACGAGCTAACTGATTATCACAACAGCCCCTTATGCACAGGGGTGGGGTGAGAGGGTTTGGCGTCCATGTAAAAGTCAGAGCCGGCGTGGCGGGGGGACAGATGCTGACACTGTTGTGTTACACGTCAAGCCTCTAGATTCAGGAAACGCCGGCATGCTATCTAAAAATCACATACTGGGGCGGCAATATGCCAGCTTTGTTTGGTTTCGGTGTAAACAAGCAAAGGCGGAATAATGAAGGGTCTTCTTAACAGTAATATAGCGGGATCTCTGCGTAACAGGAGCTATTGTGTCGCTGGAGGCGGCTGAAAGCTACAGAGGAGCAGAGGATGGACGAAACGAAAGAAAGGCAAAAGATTAGATAGATGATGCAGATGGTTGTGTTTGGAGAACACAAAGGATATTTGTCTCCCTCCCTCTCCGCTTTCTGTCCCTCTCATGTTCTTCCACTTATCCCCGTACATGTGTGTGTGTATGTGTGTGTGTGTGTGTGCCTTCGCTCACTTAGAGCTTAATGCCAGTTGCAAGTGTGGAAAACAGGAGCTGCGTCATGAGCATTTTACACAGATCAACACCTGCACCCACCCTACAAACCAGGCATGTGGACGACAGACAGAGAGACAGACACCCACTCTCACAAACACTTGGAGTGTTTATGAGGAATCCAATAAAGATAGTCCCAGCTGTCTGTCTGTCCTCGCTCTAAGGCCCCACACCAACAATCGCACAACTCTTCTTTTCGCTTCCACAGAGTCGTACACGTATGAGTAATGTGTGCGTCTGTGTGCTATAAAAATGTTTATTTTACTCTTGGGCTTTTGAGAATATTCCTCCAGGACTTGGTTCTGTTTTTGAAAACAGTATTACAGTCCCTAGCTTCTGCTGGTTAGCAAACTGGCAGATGCTTGATTTATGTGGTGGGTGAGGGGGAGAAATAGAGAAAGATCATGTTTAAACTGGGAAGAATAGATGCTTTTTTGGACAAGCATGCGCAGCCACAAACTGCATGTGTTCATGTGCCAGTCTGTGTCTTCAACTTATCTAGTACACTACAAGATTCACTGTGCTGATGCAAAAAGTGTCAATTATGTTCAGCGAACAGGACTTGGCTTACGACGAAACACGTCATAGTGAATGTTCAGCCAAAGGCATGTCTTGATATCTTGTCATCTGTGTGTGAATGTGCATGCAGTTAGAGTTTTTCTTTTTTTTCTCTCTCTTTTATGCTTTTTGTTTTGTTGGTGTGTGTGTGTGTGTGTGTGTGTGTGTGTACACTCACGTGGGTGTGTGCGTGCATGATGAAGTGCCAGGCAATGAGTTGATTGGCCATATGTCTGCACAAATGAGCTCTTTATTTAATAAGGCCGGTGATCTAAATTGTCATTACTGTCAACATTTAACTGTGGTCCTCCCTGCCAGATGGTATTTGGTAATATATCACAGCGATGAGCTCTCTCAGATTACTTTTTACTCAATACATGATGAATCCATCCCAGATTAGAAAATGCCCCAGCTTTCAGTCAGATTATCTTGAAGTACTCTTCAGATTTCTTAGTTTACACTCAGTTTTCCCCTTAAATGACTCTTGAGTTCCTGTTTAACTGCATTGCATTATACAAAGAGGTGGCTGTGTTATTTGGCCTGCCCTCATTGATTTGAATGGGGGTGAACAAAGCAGAGCAGAATGGAAAGCAATTAGACGGCGCCACAAATTGCAGCCTCCGAAATGATCGTGCAATTGAATCAACACCTCTTTAACACAGTTTGTTCCTAATAAACTGACGAGTGTATATAGTACAATTAGTTGTGCAATGTGTCCCTGTGAAACAAATAAAAAAAACAAGTGTAAAATTCCACACAAAATACTTAATTAATAAAATAAAAAATGAACTTGGCTTCTGAAGGTGTGCCAATATCTCGATCCGGGCATTCACCGTATTGTTTCACCTCCTGTCACATCACCAAGCATAATTTCCGTCTTGATGTTGGCTGAGCTGATAATGGAGCTCGTTCCGCTGCTGACAATACAAGACAACTGATGAAAATGTCAGCCATGTTTGTTAATGATTGGGATGTCCCAGACGAGGTCAGACGCAAGGGAAGGCAATTAAACTTGGCCGAGTCTGTCCCATCTCAGCAGTGTCTCGCAGGCACTTAAACAAGAGGAGAGACATTTTTAGTAGACACTGAGACTAAATTAAACTCTCTTTGTGCTTTTGGGCTAAATTGCACAATTATGAGTAATAATACTTTAACAAATTGTTTTCTCCGGTATTGTCCTCTGTCACTTTCTCTAGCAAATGTCTAATGTCTTGGAGACCAACAGCTAGAAGGACTTTGTACTGTGTGTGTGTGTGTGTGTGTACTGTGTGTGTGTGTGTGTGTGTGTGTATATATGCCTTTGCATTATGAGAGTAGGAGTAGGATGGCAGTGGAAGATATAATGATAGAGTGGCAAGGCAGAGCTGGAAGTGGAGATACATGTTGAGACAGGACTTGCACTGACAGAGGGAAAGGATGCGCGGATGGACAGACTGAAGGACGCAGAAGAACGTGTGTGTGTGTGTGTGTGTGTGTGACTTATCTGAACAGCTTAACCACATACACACAGTCTTTTAAAAAAAAAGTCTTGCTCTCAGCAGTGGTCCTGTATCTGTTGCAGTGTGTGTATGTGGGGGGTGGGTGGGGGGGGGGGGGGGGGCTTGTCATATGCAGTGCACAAGCATAGCCCTGTGTTACAGTGTCTGTCTTCCAGTTATTGTCTCTTTTCCAAATCTCCTGACATCAAACATCACACTCACAGCCTGCATATTGTTTCTCTTTCCTTTGGACATCTTTGTCCTGTCTCTACTCCCCTGTGCCATGCATTTTGGCAGTGGTTTTAATCAATGGTCATGCCATTAAAGCTTCACTTCATGGAACAGAACTGAGTGCAGGAAAACAAAAGGAAAGACTCCAACTCGGCTTCCTTTCTTGCTGTCAGGGCAATACTTCAGCTGCTTATCACCCTGCCAGAGGAATTTATTCTCAGAGTTTTGGCTTGGATCAATGTGGGGATTTAAAAGGATATCACTAAAAAAAAAAAAAAAAAAAAAAAAAATATGTAACAAATCCTCTCTGAGAAAGAGGAAAAGTGAAAGGGAGACATCTAATAAACCACGTCAGAGTCATAACAAATTCAACCACAGAGTACAAATCCGTTGTGTCTGAAGTGGAGGCATGCTGTGGGCTTGGCAGTTTGGCAAAGAGTGCTTTTAATACAGGATAATTCAGCGTATGTAGAGAAGCACACTCAAGAGACGAGACAAAAGTGCTCGCTCGCTGTGGATGTAGTTTGTGTAATTTTGCCGTTCGGTTCATTAGATATCTTCTTTTCATCAGATGGCCCATCCTTCTTAAATGGAATCGTGTGTGTGGTGAGTCTGGAGAACGTTCACTGCTGTCTGAGAAAACTGGGAGTTTTTCTTGCTTTTGCTCAGTTTTAGACTGTCCTCTCTCTCTCTCTCTCTCTCTCTCTCTCTCTCTCTGTCTCAGCACCCATCTCTCTCTCTCTGTCTCTCTGATGGGGGTTAAGTGTTCAGGTTAATTGCAGCCCTAAGTGGAGCCCCGACTGCAGCTAAAGAGGGAATTTTCACACCATCCTTAATGTCCTTTATTCTTTCTCTTACACCATCATCTGTCCTCTATTGTTTCCACATGACCCTCTGGGAAATACAGTGGGCCACTTCACATCTTGGTCAATCCCTGTCTCACTCTGTCTCCCTCTCTTGCACGAGGCACATTTGCAGAGCTACGTATCAGTTTTTCTAAAGGCTGGTGAATATTTGGGAAATATTCAAAATTGCATGCGGAGCTGTTTCATTACTGTTGTTTACAGTGCGTTTGCTGTGAGCACTGGAGTCAAATCTTCGTAGCGTTACCATAAAATGTTCGAGGTGCAACCGTAAAACAACAGCCCATTCTTTCTCTCCTTGATGTCTCCGTCTCTCGTTTCTTCGCTCTCATCTGTCATCCCTCCCGTGCTGCCAAAAGACAGCCAGGAGGCAGGGAACAGGAGCGGGGTAATAACAGGGAGGAAAGCAAGGAAGGAAGGAAGGAAGGAAGGAAGGGAGGGAAGGAGATCGTGAAAGGGAAGGGGGAAGCAGTGTGTAATAATTGTGCAATAGAGGGTAGTTGAGAAAAGTACAGAGCGATGGTTTTTCACCTGCTGCACTGTGGCCATGCGGGGAGCTCAGGTGTGGCTTCAGATGTTGTTAAGTTTTGAATTACGGTGGAAAAACAACATCATATATAATTAATATCAGTATTTTATTTTAGGTTGACAGAATTTGGGTCTGACCCAGTTTTATAGCTCACCTACCGCATGCTACTGCTGTATGTAAGTGTATGTACGTATCATTTATGTTTTCTATTCTTTTCTGTTAGTGCGTGTAAAGAGTAACAAACACAAAAAGGATTATTCTGCAGTTGTTACATTTACAGCATGAATATGGGGATTTTTTTTTACATTTTTTTTTTTAAGCAATTGTACAAATGTTGTTAAGAGGGAAGATTAAAAGCTCTACGTGCTGTTTTTGAAGTTTAAAACTAAATTAGTTTAATGCAAATGTCTGACTCGGGGATGTAACTGCTGCTGCCAAGCTGATCCGCCGCTCTTTAGGCTACCAGTCAGACCTGAGATGATACTGCCTCTGCATAGTGGAAAGTAGTTCTGCCAGTGTGAGTGACCAGGGGATGTGATCGTGTCTGATTCTTTCCATCGTTTCTTTTGGTCTTTCTGTTTTTGTTCATGTATCTGAAGTGTGTTGCTGAAAAGATTTATTGTAGATTTATTGGTAGGCTGCACAGCATCCCTTCTCTCTCTCTCTCTCTGTGTTTCTCTGTCACTTGGCGCTTACTGTCATTCCACTTCACTTTCTGTTGGTCTTTATTTGCCTTTGTTTTTTACTCCATCTCCGCACTGACTTCCTCTCCCTCTTTCTCCTCTCTAATTCTATTCATGAGAGGTGCACACTCCATCATTCTGTCTCCCTATATCTCCGTCTGCCCTTCATTTTCTCCACACCTTTCTGCACCGGAGCGAGATGGAGGGAAGGGAGGGGAGAAAGAAACAGAGGGGGTGGGGGGGGTGGAGGAGGGAGGAGAGATGGACAGATTAGGTGACAGTGATAAGCGATCGATCTCAAGGCCAAACAACCCAGGGAGGATCTCCCTCCCTCCCTCCCTCCCTCCCTCCCTCCATCCCTCCACTCTTTTCTTTTCTCCCCACTCTCCACTCCTCTTCCCTCTCTTCTTTCTCTCTAACCTTTGTTCCCTTCAAACTGACAAGGGTTCATTAAGGATCCACTTTGTGCGTATAAGTGCGTGTAGGTGTGTGTGTGTGTGTATGTGTATGCACACTTTTGCTTGTCTGCCTAGTTGATAAGTCATGAAGGATAGCTCCCTAAGGTGCCCCTAAAGAGCTTTTAGTGGCTTTCGATCACACACACACACAAACACACACACACAAACACACACAGGGCCTCATTAGAGTTTTTCACAAGCACAAAGCACTTGGTTAGCGATTGTTGTTCTCATGTCTGTAATATTAACTTTGTGCACTGTTGCTTTTCTGCTCAAAGCCCGCACGTGAGTAGAGGAACACCCCGGGGACCATCTTCCATCTACCCCCTGCCCTGTCACACCCACCTACCGTCATCCCCCTTGTGTCTAAGAATGTGCCCGCCACAGCATATTGCCCTAACGAGGCTGTCTATTGATCAAGTGATGCTCTTTGTTCTGGATGCCTAAATGGACCTTCAGCCACTCTCACCAGGCCTTTTATGGGAGCTGTTATGGCTTTGGCCTGATTACAATAGAAGCACTTAAAATGCTCAACGCCTGATGTTTTATGCAAGAGCACGCTCAGCTTCAGAAGTGTACGCCTGCTATATTACAGCATTTCCTGAGTGTATGCATTTCAGTGTGTGTGTGTGTGTGTTTTTTTCTCCCGTCATGATGCTCATTGGTGGTTGGGCCATCAGTTTGTTTCTAATGTGAGACACTATTTGTTTAGTATAGATGCTCATAATGAAAATCTGAGCAGCTCAATTGGATGTAGGCATATAAACACAATTTCTGTTGATTCACTCGGTCCCTTGCGAGTCTGTGGCATGTTTGAAATGTGTGTCTGCGCAGTACATGCGTGTTATTTTTTGCGCTTGTGTGTGTTTGTGTGTGTCTTTGTGCGCATGCATACATGTTCAAAAGTATTGCCATGCCCTCCTGCGCGCCGGTTTAATTTAAGGCCAACCAACTGTGACCGGGAAGCATGTGGAAATATTACCCATAACCCACTTCACTAAATCCCAGGTTTCCCTCCCTTCACCGCCCACATCTCCTCCCCACCCTTTGCCGCATCCTCCTGATAAATAAATAAGCTTTTCCATCAAATAATTTCCTCAGCTGTTTTATTCGTGATTCATCAAAATATTTCACCACTCATTCATTCGGGGGGGGGGGGGGGGGATATACAGAGTCTGGGGCTGATGAATTGTGAAAGTGTCTGTGACGTGTGTGTGTGTGTGTATGTGTGTGTGTGTGTGTGTGTGTGTGTGTCTGTCTGTCTGTCTGTCTGTCTGTCTGTCTTAAAGACCATCTGTAAGTCAGTGATTTAAACGGCAGCCTCGACTTTTGTAGTATTTTGTAAAACACTGATTGTTTCTGGTATTACTTTGATCCATTGTCATCTGTCAAATTTGCTCAAATGAGACGTGCGAGTGCTCTCTGTAGTTTAACAGATGTCTCTTCCCTCCGCCTCACTCTCTCTCTCTCTCTCTATCGCTCTGTCTCTCTCTCCATTTCCATAAGTTAGTGTTTCTCATGAGCCTATTTCAGTCAAACAGCATGAAACCGGAGTCTGATATTAAACCAACCCCTGTGAATGCCTCACACAGCACGCTGATGTGCTGAACTGCAGAGATGGTCAATTAGATACTAACATATGATTTTCATTTTAATACTTTGATAATCTCCTCCCCTTTTCTTCTTTTGTCTGTTACCTTATGACATTCTCACTCTTTGAAAATCATATTTTTCCAGCTCACACCCATGATGTTCTTTGAAATGTGAAGTTTTTTTTTTTTTTTTTTACTTTCATCACATATATATAAAAAAAAGTTTGTCTTGGATCGTTTGGTCTTTTTGGTCTTTTCCTTATCTTGATCTGTCTGTTTGCTCACTCTCCAAATATCTGCCTGATGTTTCTTTTTTTCCCCGCAATAAAAAAAGAAAAACAAAAGGTCAGCAGTATTTATGGGAATTTATGTTTTTATCTCACTGCTTGAAAAAGGCATACTCGTCCGTAGAAAAACAAGCAGGAGATATGGCTGGATCTGTTAACAGCTGTGTAATGTCAGAAACTGTAAAACATGCAGGTGAGGGCGTGAGCGGGGATTAGTGTGAGAAATGATTTGTGTTTGAACTGAACCTTAACACCTGTGGGAGGATTCAGCCAAACCTACGCCGTTGTCTTGATGTGGACCATCTCCTCCACACATATACGTATATACACACACACACACACACACAAGCGCTTGACTAATGCGTCAACTGGGACATCTCACCCAAGCATCTGTGCATCTGCATGTGTGTCTGCATGTGTGTCTGCATGTGTGTCCGTGATGAAGGGGCCCCTGCTGTGTCCTGATGGGGACATCAATACCAGGCGGTTTAGGCTTTCGACACACTGGCATCGGAGTGTGGAGAGAGACCAGCAGGTGGAGTGAGAAAGGGACAAAATGGAGGACAGACAGAGGGGATAATACTGGCCAGAATCACCGTCGCGTTGTTAATGTGAATATGAACAAAATGATATTGCTGCAATTAACATGCGAGAAGGTTGAAAGAATTCATTCGAACAGACAGTTTACATTATCTTAATGTTGCAAAGCCAAAAAATGTGAAATCCATTTAGCCCCCCCCCCAAACTATTAAAGATTATTGTAATAATACGCCATATGTACCATACCCAGTGCAACATATGGTCCTAGCTGTAGTCGTTAAGTGACAATTGGAACCTCTTTGATAATACAGATTGATAGTCATTTTATTTTATGAGGTCTTGCTGTACCCAGCCGTGGTATGTGGCGAATGTGCAGAATGCTATGTTGGAGCAGGAGGCCCTGACAGCCAGCTCAGGTCAGGGGATGAGATGGAGGAGACAGCTGGGGAGGAGTGTACGTTCAGGGATGGATGGACGCAAGGATGGAAGGCATTCTCCAACTGCGCTAACTTTAGACCACACATGTCGGTAAACCTCCTAAAACCTGTCCACAGTGTGTCACCACTTGCTTCCATAAAAACCCCTTTGTGAATATGTATGTGTGTGCGTGCGTAGATCGGGGGGAATTCTCTGTTTGCCCAAAACCAACCACAGTGAATAAATAAACAGGCACAGAGGGGCCAAATCATTTGCTAGTATAACAAATCCTGTCTCTGTGTTGAAATTTCATTTTCTTTCCAAAGCTTATTGTTTCAATTTCCTGCTTTGCGAGGCGAGTTCAAAAGTTCATGAACTCACAGTTGGAAGTGTGAACAGAATGTAGCTTGTGCCCACCAAGACATGACCTACAGACCTTGTTTTAGTGCCAAAACCTTCTGTCTGCCTCCACAGGGGGAACCCAACTAGGCCAATTAGTTTGAATGCCGGTTCAGCAGGAATCAATCAGAATCTTTATTGTCAGAGGAATGATATGGGGAGGGATTTTGTGCGTGTGTGCATATATTTGGACAAGTGGAATGATGAGGTTTTGGCTTGTGTGCGCACATGGATTAACAGCATTGCTTAGCTTTTTCTCCTCCTAATGACTGGTTTGGATAAGGACTGTTTATCCCTTTTCTGAAGCTTGCACAAATAGGGACAGTTATTATCACACAACCACCATCAACACCACTGCACAGACACACATATATGCACATACAGTAAGGTCACCGCCTCCCACATACAGGCAGCGTGTATTGCAACACTAATCGCCCGAGGCCCGCTCCGTAGGACAGCAGAACAAAGGCACACTGAGCATCTTTTAGCTTGTTTGACGTGACACAAAGCTCCGTTAACTTGACAGAGTTCCTGCTCCGTCAAACTGGGCTTTTTAAACGGGTCTGAGTCGGGATCAAAGGCAAGGACAGGACTGACTGCTCCCACTTTGCGCGTTTTGATCCTGTTTGCTGCTCTTTTCCAAAGAGAAACACACTCAGTCTCTTCAGAGGGAAACAGGAAAGGGAAGGAAAGTTCCACCGTCTGTGCAAAAGTATCAATAAACAGGAGTCATCACCACCAGCAGCAGAAAGAAACCTTTTCATACACTTTGTTTTCATTCGGAGGTCACTCAGGCTTTTTCAAATTTGGAGCATGTATCCGCTACTGTAGTGCGACAAATTTTTTGATCATCACAGCAATGAACCAGTCAAGATTTTGAATAAAGCAGTTTTCTTTTCAAAACAGCATAGATTTTTCATTTTGATGTTGAATAGAGTTGTCTGCCAGATACGCCAAACATGCAGACCAGTCTGTACGTTAACACTGAACAAGGTCTGTCTGCAATAAATACAAAAAAAGAGCCCATGGCCATTTATAAAGAGGGCAATACAAGGATAACTGCAAACTGGCCCTGAACTATACATTTTAACTTCTGAGGGATTTATGTGCCTACATGCGTGTCATGTGAATGTATGCATTCAATTTTGTATCTGTGTGTGTGTGTGTGTAAGTGTGAGGAGGGCAATGTGTATGAGTGTGAGCATGCATATGTCTATATTATATAGTGACCTTTTGTGCCCTATATAAGACAGGCATTGCCCACAATAAGACACACAGCCCCATGTACCCGACACACCACTTAACCCCCTGCCTGGGACCTTGACAGCTTCTCCATGGGAGGCTGACCCTGAAGGTCCCGGAGAAGGCTTTGTTCATACCATACACACACACACACACATACACACACATACATGCACACATGAACTCACTGCTTTAACACAGACCTACACTCCACACATGCCTATACAGTGGGAGCTAAAGGAACATATAGCTTTTAAACAGGCATGAGGAATTAGCAGAGAGGCCCATGTGTCAGCCCCCCACTGACAAAAAACGCTGTTGACCCCACCCCCCCGCCCCTTGCCGGAGGTACAGCTACTGCTCTGTCCTCCTGACCGCCTCGCCACATCGCGCTGTCTCTATATATCTCCCTCTGACACACACACACACACACACCATGTTTTTGCTCTTATCAAACAAGAATTCCAAACATTCGCTCACTCCAGTTGCTCAAATATGAAGATGTGCTACATCTGTTTTCTATCATTGTGAATAGAAAACATTGAGGGGGGGGGGGGGTTTCAACTGTTGGTCAGACAAAACAAGCAATTTGACCTTGGGTCCCCTTTCTCGATCATTTAATAGATTTAAAGATTAATCAATTTGTTGAAGAAATAATTGATAGATTCGCAGATAATGAAAGTATGCACATGCCTACATACATGACGGCTATGCATGGCTATGTGTACATGTTTGTTCTGCGGCTGAGCATGTGATTAAAAAAACAAAACAAAAACAACTTTGTAATAACTAGAAGCAGCAGTCCCTTTATGGAAAGCATTGCTGCTGTTGCTTTGTGCCGAGGCTGGTTATGAAGGACTTCCATCATCTCCCCAGAACCATCTGCTCTTTAAAACACTCTGCCTTTTACAATCAGCAGATGCTCTGGAAATTACCTCCTCTTTCCCTCTGCCGCCACATCAACCACATCTCCTGTCTGCCAGATCTTCAGTTCAATAACAAAGTCATAACGCCGAGGACGTTGGTGAATTTCGATTGTTCTTAAAAGTTGCGATTGAACTTGAAAGTTGTTATCTGATTGGTGAGAAAACAGGGCTGTGCAGCTCGCTTTAATCTGATTGTGTTCACTGTGATAGGTTTTCACCGTTAAGTTGAAAGTATTAGACCTTAATAAATCCTAGTTTCAAATTTTAAAACTTGATTTGGATAGTTGCCAGGATGACAGCTATAAGGAAATATTGCTGTTTTTCTGTTATCTGATGGCTGTGGCAGCACTGTCTCCCAACGTTGTGTTGTGTAGACTACACCATGACTAAGGCAGGTGTACTCCGTCTAGACTGATGCAGATAACAGCAGCGGCAAAACATGATATGATGTGAGAAAACATGTCATCACATAAGCTGTAAACACGTAATCATTTGGCACAAGTAAGAATCCTTCAGTACAGCGAGGGATTAGCCTACATTTATTTATTATGGAGGCCACAGGAAACAAAAAAAATAAAGCAAAAACTCTGTCTGCTGGGCAACATGGAGGTAGAGCGATTGAGTCTATTCTTAAATTATCCGGGTAGAGTTTAGATCAATGGCCTGGCTTCCTTTAATCTAAGATGCCAGTGTTGTACTGCATTTCCCTTCACAGCCCACTTATATTTCCCCAAGACAGTAATTAGTGTAAAAATGAATGGTTGACGCATCATCTTATTATGTGAACAAGCTAAATCCATTAAATTAAATACTTTTGAAGTAACACTTTGTAGCGGTGGAAAGACATAGATCATGGTGGAAAGACTGAGAAAATGAGCCTGGAGCAAACATTTGTGATCAGAATCCCAACAAGCTTTGTCATGTAGTTTTAACTCAGCGGGGTGGGTGCTTGACGCCTAACACCACATTTCCAAACATGATTTTATCTAAACCAGTCTGGTGAAGACTCGTGTAATATGAAACTATCCAGGAGTAATCAAGAATGAAATCTAGGAATGACCCTGAAAATATGCAAGTTAAGCTGAGGGAGGTGGACAGAGTTTTAACCGATGCAGACTGTTAACATCTTTAAGATTCCCAGCAGCACTTGCTGTCTTTATAAGCAGCCTACTAGAAAATGCGCTCAATAGAGCGCATACCTCCGCCAAGGCCAATGTAAAACAACATACACCAGACTTCAGAGGAAAAACATTCAAATCCATGGTAAATGATCCGGATCTGCCCAGAAACGTAATGGGTTGTTCCCTGGCCCATGACCCATCCCGCTCTCCAGTTCGGTGCAAATCGGCTCAGTACGTTCTGTGTAATGCTGCTTATAAACAAACATCAAACAAACAAACAGACACGGGCGAAAACATAACCTCCTTGGTGGAGATTGAAATAGCGACATGCTGGGATAACTCCATGTGCTTATACAATTTCAAAGGCAAGGGAAGTAAAATGAATAATCTTCCCTGTAAACTTTGCGATAATGTCACATAAAATTACAATATGATTGTAAAGTAACGACACTCAGACTTCCAAATAAAAGGCAAAAACATTTATCTAAAGGAAGAAAAATAATGCATGCACGTATGGGGAATTTTCTTCAGCTGTGTGCTTTGAGCATCTCATATGAGCGGCGAACAGCTAACACACATTTAGTCTCAGCTTATTCTGGGTAAAAATCTGAGCATAGACGAGGAAAACCATTTTTTTGGTAGCTTGATGACAATACATTTTTTACTGTTCTCTGAAGGGATTTAAAAAGGGTTGTATTAACTGTAGAGTTTTCTCACTTGATAAGAGGGATCCCCAAAGGAATGAGGGCTTTCACATGACAACAGTGATGTAGAGACAAGGCACAACTATAGCTACACTCTGTCAGCAAAGCAATTGCATCCCACAGATAACGCATAACTGCTACCATCTGGCTTCCCATGGCTCCCTCTTTAAGTTTTGCATACCTAACTCAGCCTAGAGCACAGAAAGCCTCACACTCACACACACACACACACACACACACACACACACACACACACACCAGTAACACATATCAGTGGTTTGTGAACTGTGAAAGGGGCAAGGGTTTTATGAAAGTGGTGACATTATAACACCCTGACACAGCTCCATGGCAACCTACCTTGAAGGTCAGTGTATATACAGTATGGGGGGGGGGTTCAGTGCATGTGCATGTGCATGAGCATGCGCATGGCTGTGATGTGAGTCCTAATGGTCAATGCACTGGGTGAAAATACCGGCGGGCTGAGAGGAAACAAGCAGGACACTTACATGTTTGTGAGTCCTCTTTTTTTTTTCACCGCTCTTACTCCTTTCATCCTTGCTTCTATGTAATCTTTTCCCCACATGTTTACCCCTCTCCCTTCATGTTTCCCGTCCATATTTCGCCAGCTTTAAAACTTTCAGACGTGCTTTTCTTCTCTTCCCTCCTCCCACTCTGCATCTCTCCTGTGTCTCCCACATGGTGCGCTTCTTTTATTTCTTTGTCCATCTCTGCCCTTTTTTTTTTTTTGTTGCCAGTTTTCCTACTCATCTCACTCCTCCATCCATCTGCTGATCATTTGTCCTGAAAGGCAGAGTGAGACAGGGAGTGAGTGGGGCTTACATAGGAACAACAGAAGAAAAGTGGGCTGACATTTTTTCTGTAATGCGCCATACACAGGTGGGTCAAAGGAGGCGGATGAAGTAAAAAAAAAAAAAAAAAAAGGAGGTAGAGGAGAGAGGTATGTGTGTAATAGCCCCCTCATACAGGAGATATGACGTAGGTGTACTGAACACATGCATCTCTCTGTTACTCTGTCTCTTTTAGACAAACTGAGGAAGTAGGTTATAGGTCTTTAAAAGTCAATAAAAACGCCTCATTTCACAAAAGCAGAAGAATGCCCGGTCTTTGCTCAACCCAGGTCAGGAAGAAGATGGCAAAGACATGTTAGATGATGTGTCGACCCATTGAGATCAACTGTTATTTTGTTAGTCTGAAAGTGTGGGTGTATAGTAGTAGTTCAGCTCTCAAGAGATCATCTTCATTGTTCAAAATGTACTTATTTTGCCGTTCTGCATGTTTGCCCTGGTGGGATGAAACACTAGCGTTAGACTGAAGTGAGCAGAGGCTTCTATTCTCCGTATATGCGTTTTTGGCCTTTCCGCACCTAAACATCGTCTCCAGAGTGCAGCGAGTTACTCAAAAGTGCGAGAGAAAGTCATAGAAATGTTACATATTTTGAATTTTTGAAAAAAAAAATCCTCCAGTTACAGCTTCAGCCCATTTGAAGAGATGGAGACCTTATGTAATGCACCTAAGCATTGTAATATGTGTATGGCGAATTTTGAAAAATAGTATGAGAGAAAGAAAGTGATGGAACATGGTTCACATTTGAATTTGAACCCCCCCCCCAAAAAAAAAAAAAAAAAATATATATATATATACATTTTTTTTAAATCCACTGACTGCTTCATCTACTTTGAAGAGACCCTTTTAGCTCCATTTACGGTTTCCATCCAGGGACATTGTGCAATATCACCTACTGTTTGTTTCCAAATTCAGACATGCACCTGGGGATGTTTTCTTGTATCTGTGTTTACACACGCATGTTACACCCCCCCCCCCCCCCACACACACACACACACACCACACACACACACACACACACACACGCCCATCCATGTGTTTAGTTATGTCACTTCTACTTATGTAAGCATTAATTGCTGCAGACACATGGGAACTTTTAGCAGCCATGTGGGGTGTTTGTGTTTATCTAACCCCCTGGAACCTACTGCTGCTCGCTGGCCCGGGCGCAGGTGACGGGGTAAACAGCAAACCAAGGTTTCATCTCCATCCCCATCCGTATAGGGAGCGCTTATCTCTCCGTCTCTCACATTAGGAAGACATGTTACACGGCTCAGAGCCGTTTCATTGCTGCTGTTCCGTCTCAGCTGCCAAATACCTGGTCACTATAAAACAATGACTTATGATTAATAGCGAACACGTTTCCCCCACTCAATGATGGATAGCTATTAATTGACACTAACTGCCCATGTGCGACTGTGCATAAACTCACACGCATCTACAGCCGTGCACATACTACCACATGTGGTCCCGGTAAACATGTCGGAGCAGTACAGTATTTACAAAAGGGACTGAAGAAGGTTTGGGTCAGCAGTGATTCAGGAGAATGGCCCCGGGGTCCGACAGGATGTCGGGGAGGGGATGTGTCATTCCTCCCCCGACTCCCTTGGTGACGAGCGGAGACATAAAGAAACCCTTTTACACACAGGGAGATAAACACAGACCCACATACATACACTCAGTCATTCACTCACATATATGGCCAACACACATCAGTGTTATACACCCATAAAAATGGTTGTTTGACAGAGTTGTGAGTAGATGAGCTCAGAGGAAGTATCTGTCTTTTTTTTTTTTTTCCTCTGTTTTGGATTTGAGCTTCAGCACGCTGATGCAGACGACATCAAGCGCTCACTGGAGCCCTACATCTCGCCGCTTCACTCCGCACCCAGAGCAGAACAAGAACTTGTCTGTCACTGCTCTTAATTCATTGTCTCCCTGGGGCAAAATGAGCGCTGACAGACATAAATGGCAGAAATGAATATCATAAGATCACAGTCAAGGGTGGCAGCGGTGTTGGTGGTGACGGGGGGGATGGGGGGGGGGGGTGAGAAGAGTGAGGGAGCAGTGAAGGGGGGGGGTTAAGGGATGGAGAGATGTGGAGTAGGGAGAAGGTTTAGAGAGGAGAAGTGCAGAAGAAGGGGAAGGGATGGGAGGATGATGTGAAAAAGAGAGATGAAGGAATGCATGGGTACGTCTCTGTGTCCCTCACTGATGACAGTCCGTATATTATACTGGGCTGACCACCTGCTCTGAGCCTGGAGTACACCCTCCATAAAGCTACAGCAGATGGACACAGTAAAATGCACCGTGACTAGCAACTATATACTCATATGTATATGTGTGTGTGAGTGTGTTTGTGTGTGTGTGTGTGTGTGTGTTCGTCCATTACAGCAGATATCTTGTGTAAATATATTAAAATATTGTTACATTCACACACACACACACACACACACACACACACACACACACACACACAGCCCAGCCTTCCACCATGTCCCAGAGGCCATATGATTAATATGTGATACTCTATAGGTCTGATCTCTCTCTGTCTTCTCCCCACACCCCTCCCGGTGCTGTAAGCCTATCAGCCAGTTAGCCAGAGAGGAATGTGGCTGTCAACTCATACAGTGGGGTCCCAAAAAGTCTCGAGACCACAAGTGGTCTCAGATCTTCGGACCCCACTGTATATCAAGGAGTGACACTCGCGCATATTCTCCCTCTGACTTCACTGCCCTTTCCTTCTCCTGGGACACCTCTCTATCTCCGTAGCAGTATTTGGGGTGGCTGCATCATGTTCTCTCTCAGACGGTGTTACAACCGAGTCAGAGCAGAGTCGTGAATGTGATACGAGATCTTAAAGAGTTTGAAAGGTTAACTCATTCTCATCAGAACCAACTGAGATCAAGGAACGTGGCAACTCTGCTTCAACCCGGTCCGTTGGCGCGAGTAAAAACACAAGCGGTGAGATAGTGCAGGTTTTTAAGAGAACCTCCTGGAACCAGCCTTCTCGGAAGAAAACAAGAGCGCGGGGTAAAATGATTGTCCAAGTGTTCGTACAGACCTACTTCTGGTTCAACTATAACCCAGTATGGTGCACAACCACAGTTTTACTGTGCAAGGAGGGATTATTACCAACATTTCAGATGGTCTAGATAATCTGGCTGCACCGCCGGCTTGTTTACAACCTGTCTGAACACTCGTGTCTCTTGAGAGTCTGAGACGTTGACATTTGACATTTAATCTTTTTGAGCAGTGTTCGAGCCGAGTTACAGTTAAGGTTCGTGTGATTGTTGGACTGGTTGCGAAATAGCCTGTTGTGAGTTACGAGCTGTAATATGAATATCCCCAGAAGGTGGTATTGTCATCTCTTGCCAGTCCATCAGACTAAACGAATGTTTTCCATCTGCAGGTCCCAAAGAAAAGACAATTGTTGAAATGGTCGGCTGGTGAGGAATTTAATTTTACAGTCAAGATGATTGTGGAGTGTAAATATTGGATGCAGTTATCTGTTCCTCGCCCATCTCCCTGCTCTCCATTACACTCCTTTCGCCTTCAGTTACAACACGGAGAAAACCTCTCTGGATAGAAGGCCGAGCCCTTTTCTGACTGCTGTTAAAAACAAGGAATGATCAATCGCGACAGTCTCTCTCTTCACTCCCTCTGCCTCTCTTTGTCTTTCAATTCTTTCCCTCTACTCTCTCCGCCTTTCATCCCCGGTTCCCAAACCAATTATCCGTAATTAGGCAACTGCACAAACTATATCAAGACTTGTTTGTGATTTGCATTTGAGCCGTATGTGTTGAAAGGTCCTGAAAAGGCCTTTTGCATGTGTACTCTGGTCAGGGTTCAGTCAGAGTTCATCTCCTCTTGGCTAAACATATTTTCCCTCTGGACCAAAATCAACAAATGATCTTTCACTTTAGGAAAATGCACGCACACGCACACACACACACACACACACACACACACACACACACACACACACACACACACACACACACACACACACACACACACACACACACACACACACACACCTGCGTTAAGTGTACACACACTCAAAAGGATACAGAAAAACGTTTGGGAACAAAACAGTCACAGATTAGCTTAAGGATCCGGTACATTTCTAGTTTCTGGGTTACTGCGATTTGATTTATCAGGCAACGTTCCATTGCCTGAGGATATTGAATTGAAAATATATCAGATGTATGAATTTCAACAGGGAGAGGTGAAATAATGTAAATAGATCTGATTTGGGGGTCACGAGCGAGACTGGGCCACGCGAGAATCTCAGGCAGACGAAAAAAAAAAAAAATCAAGAAAGAGAAGCGGTAGGAGCAAGAAAAAACAAGAAAGCAAGAAAACAAAACAGAGGGAAAAAAAAGACAAAGATTATCTTTTATACTCAGGTAGATGGGGCGCCGACTTTGTAATGTATGCGGCTGTCAGCTGAAAAGTTCCTCTTTCTATTGAGTCTCACTTATTCAACTGGTTAGATGCCTCGGATTGCTCTCTGCCTCTACCTGCCACCGAGCTCTTCTCTCCTCCTCTTCTCTGTCTCTCTCTTTCACTCAGGTTAGCTATCTCTCCCTGTCCTTCTTTGCTTTCTGTCTGCAGCCACCGGTGCACAGCTCAGAGAAGTGGCTGCTGGGAGTTCATTGGGTACAGTGCGTGTGTGTGCGTGCGCACGCAGGTTCTTTGCGTGTACATGCAGTTGTGTGTGTTTGTCTCTCCTGTGAGTGTAGGTGTGTGTGTGTGTGTGTGTGTGCCCGAGTGTATGCACAGCAGTGTCACTGGGCTGTGTAATTGAAATGGAAATGAGCCAATCAGCAACTGCAGTGGTGTGCCACCTTACCCTGCATTCACTTCACTGTTCAAGCTCTTCCAAAGTCTCTCTCTCTGTTTGTGACTCTATGTTTGCGTGTCTCTGTGTATCTGTGTGTGTATCCGTGTGTGTGTGTGTGTGTGTGTGTTTGTGTGTGTGTGTGTGTAAGTGTGTTCGTGCTGACAATACTTGGCCCTTCAGTTTCAGCCCTGAGGGCACAGTGTGAAAATGTAATCAGTCGGTAATAAAGATTATCTCCCTCCCTCTCACTCACACACTCACTCACTCACTCACACACATATGCACCCACACACTGTGTCCAGCTGATTTCCCTGGCTTTGTGTTGTGATCCCCAGATCACTGGGACAGCTGTGTCATAACAAAGACATGTAATTATCACCATCTGACAATTAGCCTGGCATCCAACTTTGCTCCTTAATTATCTATTTTACTGCTAGAAGGCCTCCGCTGCCACACTGTGCTGCTACTCATTTCTCACAAGGATGGAGAAGACTGCTGCTCATGAAGTTTCCCAGAAGTATGTTGTAAAATACAGGGAAGTGACAGTGGTGGTTTGGGTGGAGTGTGTGTGCATGTGTGTGGCGCTGGAAGCGGAGCACGGGGGTACACGGTGCCAACTCCATCTGGACTGTTTCTGATGGGATTTTTTATTTTTTTTTACCAGCTTTTATCTTTCATCTTGGGAACATTAATAGAAATAAACAGGCAAGCCATCACTGTATGGATTCTGGGGCGTGCCACCGAAATGCAGCCACGGCGCCTCTGACAGGCTTGTTGCTACATGTTGCACATTGCTGCTACCTTCTTGAAGGTAGCCACCCCCTTCTTGTGACAGAGCTCAACAGCTGGTCATTTTATAAGTTTCATATTTATTTCATTAAACACAGACAGAATAAGGAAATCAATTTTTATGTGGTCAATTTAATTATACTTTTAATGCATTGTTGCCATGTAAATGTAACTGTATATCAACATATAACTGCTCATTGAAATTGATGAATTTAATTAATTAAACACTGAGGAAATCTATAGTTATTCTGGTGGCTAACTCCAGAACTATATCGCTGACAGATGCACACAAAACAGCCAATTGCGATGGAGCTTTAATTTACATTTTCTTTTGTGCCCCATGGATTAGTTGATCCTGCAGTATCTTTGCAATTACTCTCTTCTATTGACTCCAGTGTTACTGTACTGTCACTCCTGCCTATATTTCACTCTTTGGGATTCTAACTGTAGAGCACAGCCTTGATTTACATTCCACTGGTGCAACCCTCTTGGTGCTCGTGTGTCCTGCACAGAGGCTGATGTATGTTTGAACAACACATGTCCATTTTGTGGAGAAGAACGCTTTCCTCTTTCTGCTGCAGCCGATTGAGGCTGCCGTCGCTATAAACAAGACACCGGGCACATCTAAAGCTCCCACATCAGTCCCCCGATAACAGGGTTTTTATAAGGACAATAAACGCAGCTCCCTACAAAATTCAAGAAGTTTTCTGGGACACATCTTGATGACAATCCTGCGCTGAATAGATCTGGAGAAAATTTACAGTCAATCTCGATTAATGATAAATGCATGGTTGAATAACTCCGGCAAAGACTTGGATTCACTGGGAGCCTGGCAATAGTATCAGCAGTATTCAGTCTTGCTGCCTCGTTTTTGTATTCCTTCACTCTCTTTTTGGAACCAGGTCCTCTCTCTCTCCCTCCCTGTCTGTTTCTCACCCTCACTCTCTTTCTCACTCGGTGCCATTAGCAGCTTCTGGCTGTCTCACTTCTGTTCCTTTGCCAGTGTGCCAGGGAGCTCGCTGAACTGATAACACAAACCTAATGTATGTGCGTGGGTGTGTATGTGCATGGAGGTGTGTACTGCTTGTGTATTTGTTGCATATATATGTGTGTGCGCGCGCATGTGTGTGTGTGAGTGAGTGAGTGTGTGCGTTACGTGTTACAAATGCCTGTCCTGTCCCTTTTTATGTGCTCACTCACCCAAACATCCTCAGCTTCATTTGCAGTCAGGGCCACGAGCCACTATTCTGACTGCTGAGGCAGGGAGAGAAGGGCAGCTGAAACATCACACACACACACACACACACACACACACATATACAGACATGCACATACATACACACTCATTCTCTTTCGTACTCTCTCACTCTCTCTCTCTCTCTCACACACACACATACACACACACAGATGCTGTGGCAAGCGGATGGGAGGATGTGACCATTAAGTCAGTGACATTTTAAAGCAGTGAGGGAGATGCATGGCTTCTCTTGGACCTCCATAGACATGTTTTAAATGAGATGTTACAGATGAGCTACTCCATGCCTTGGTTGTAAACACCCTCACATTGGTTTTTACCCTACATGGGTAAACACAGAAAAAACAGCATTTCATGCTAGCTGTTGCTCGCATAGACGCACACACACACACACATACATAGGCATACAGAGCAGAGCCAGAGGACACATATGATCACAGTAATGAGAAATGACAGTGTTTCGATTTGTCGCTTGATTGTTACATTAATCATCTGATTACCAGCATGAATTAAGTGACAAGGGAAGGCGCCAAAACCAGATTTTGCTCAAATTGCTATTTGATCTTCAAAAACAAGTGGTGTGGTTTACATTGTGATTGCAATTCCGCATACTTTGTCTGGACGTACTGCAGATTGAAGTAAAAGCAGCCAAGCAGGATAAGCATTTTCAGCACATATACAGCGATTTGATCTTAGAAAATCCATTCTTTAGAGTCAGAACTCAAACATCACATTGAAATAGCGAGAAGAGCAGAGCTGTTTTGAATAGGGAAGGCAAAATAAGTGGGTGGAAACACAGAAACGGGGAAAAAGAGAATGAGAAAGAGACATTTTTATACCATTGTGCAGCACTGTACTTTCATCAGCATATAACGATGTCTGAGACATTTACTGCCAATCAATGTAAATCACATATACTTTTTTTCCACTAACTGCAAGAACTGTTTTAGAAAATAGCCCTCATCCTTTATAACCCTTATCAAAAGGAGCCAGAAAATCTTTATAGGACGAAATGGACATTTTGTACATGAGAGCCTTAGAGAAGACTGCATGGGTAGAGAAAGAGGTCACCATGCTGCAAGAGTGCTGCTTCAGTATGTTAATCCTGAGGCTCCAGAGTCCTCAGGATAAAATTATTTTAGCCTGTTATACGCCCTGCCCCTTGTGTGTTCTGGGGCTTGAGGAGCTCTTCTTATAGGCAGCAGTGGCGGTTTTCAATTAAAAGTTTTGTCAAAACTCTTGTCAGGTTGTGCTCTTACAACATTAAAGACTGGGTCTCAATTATAAACTCACACCACCTGGCCTCTGGGTGAAATGAGTCAGTGGCACCAGCTGTGTGCGCGCATGTGTGTGTGTGTGTGTGTGTGTGTGTGTCTGTAGCTGTGCAACTTTGTGGTTGGCGTCGTCACTCTCAGAGCGCTTCGAGTGTGTGTGCCAAATTGAGGGCAAACCTAGTAGGTTCACAGGTGTCCAATATTTTCTCTGTGAGGTCCCCTGTGGCCGCAGAGTTAGGGTCACACCATCCTAGACCCAACCAGGAACTCACAACGCAGGAATTTCTCTCTAATTTTGGTAGCTGTGAAAATTCCACAGGCAAGAGACCTATTTTGTGGGCGGCAGAGAAGAAATTGTGTTTGTGTTTGTTTGTGTGTGTGTGTGTAGATGTAAGCTTGGGACAGTGTGTGGCCTTTTGATGAATCTGCCTGTATGTATTCAAGCCCTCTGACCCTGTGTGGCCTGTTCTAGATCATTGCAGCTGTAAAGATGCCTCAGTGCACAGCCCTCAGAGACAGCCAGGCTGTGTATTTTTCCTATCATGACATTTACTGTCTGGACCATCCTGTATCCCCGTGATCATTTCTACTTTGCACTCAGCCTGAGGTTGTCTGTCTGTGTTTTTTTTGTTTTTTTTCAACGTAACTCTTTTCGAGAAAGAATATTTTCTCTGAGTTAGACACTTCAGTTTGCTATTGTTCGGAGGGCAGATGTGTGCGTATGTGTGTGTGTGTGTGTGTGTGTGTGTGTGTGTGTGTGAATATCTGTTGCAGTGATAGATTTATAGATAAACCAACCCACCCAAATTTATTGAAGCCAGAGTATGAGAGCCCTGGTGCTTGTAAATTTCCACACCACTGAAAAAAATACTGAGAGATCAAACCTGCTTTCGCCGCGTATACATTCTCAATTCAAACCAACTTTTAACCATAATATCTGAAGCAATGTTGATGCATCACACACAGATATATCAAGATTATTAGATTTGTCTGAGTCTGTTTTTGAAGTGCATGAAAATCATTGCGAATCAGGAGTTCTGTAGTTGTACTTGTGTAAATATCAAAAAGGTTAACCTCTTCCTGTCTTCTCTTCTCCTGTAGGTTCCATCGTGGGGACTACCACATCGACGTGTGCATAAATGACTACCTGGATGTCTACTGTCCTCACTACGAAGACACAGTGCCTGAGGAGCGGACGGAGCGCTACGTCCTCTACATGGTCAACTACGATGGCTACAGCACGTGCGACCACACCGCCAAGGGCTTCAAACGCTGGGAGTGCAACAGGCCGCACTCCCCGAACGGGCCGCTCAAGTTTTCAGAGAAGTTCCAGCTCTTCACTCCCTTCTCCTTGGGCTTCGAGTTCAGACCGGGCAGAGAATACTACTACATCTGTGAGTCCTTGTCATGATTGCATTGCACAAAGCACATATGCAGATGGGTGAGAAATTAAAGGAAAAGAAAAAAAACATTATATAAAGTGGGCCAACACGCACAGACAGAACAGCTTTTAACGCTCCCTGGCGTAGATTCTCACAGTCTTCAGAACACTAATGGAGAGACGGAGCACCATCATTAAAAATAGTATTACATCATTCTGTGTTTTGAAGATGTCGGAGTTAGCTCTCACGGTATTCCCCCCGAATTCTGGTGACTGCAAAGTTAATGGCGTGTGATTTACCGTCAGTCTCACTCATCAAGTCAGGACAGAAATATTTCAGCACAGGATAAAGTTTATCACTCAGAATGAAGTTGTACTGATTAATGTTGGACCTTCACTTAAAGGAGAAAAGTGGACCCCAACCATGCTAGCAAAGGGCCCCGTAATATATCTATCTGTATGTGCCATGCTCTTCCTCACATTCCTTTGATTTATCACCTGACACCAAAGACTGATGAGACAATTGCAGCTGATCTCAATATAATTTTCATGTCAATATTAGAAGTGTGTGATATTTTTCCAAAAGCCCACATTCATTCACAGAGAGAATATGAAACCGAAGGTAACCTAACTTTATGCGAACTAAACAACCTACATGACCTTTTCCTGACGTGATGGGGTTTTTTCACACACACACACACACACACACACACACACATACACACACACATACACACACACAGGCGCACACACAGGCGCACACACATACTACCCTTCAACCATGTTTTCACAAGTTGACTACTAGAGCTTTGAGAGTGGCGTGACAGTGATCCGAGTAGGTGCTTTCATGCTCTGCTTTCAGCCGAGCTTTTCACTCCGCTCTCATCACTGGAGGAAAACTCTTCCCTAAAATGGCAATGGAATTCACGGGGGGAGTTAAATTGAGACAGTTTGAAAGTTATAGCTCACTCGCCCTGCTTCACAATACTGTATCCTTCAAACAGGAGTGCCCTCCCTCTCCGCATTATATGTTCTGCTCCCATTCAGCTCGCGTTAGATGTTAAGTTGTCCGCTTCTTGGCGTAGGAACCGAGCCTAACTGGGTTCATCTGAACTTGAAGCCCCTGGGAAATTAGGTTTTATCAAAGCAAGGTGATAGAGTGGAATTGAGTTGAGTTTTTTCCTCCCACCACAGACTGTAGGCACACGGGAGACGGAGGAGTCACCGTCAGTAGGCGCAGTCGCTGTCACTCGCTCAAAACACATTTGTCATGTAGGGATTCGCTGATATTAAAAAAACAGGAAGCACAATTATGTTCTCATATGGGTGGCATTAGCGTAGTATCACACAGTGTTTTGTATTATTGCCTCAGCTGTTGAGGGAAAGGTTTAGAGGTTTGTGCACTTTGCTGAGGTGAGGGGGCGTCAGTCTTGATAGTTAACACTCTTTTGCTAAATGCTGCTGGCTGTACACACTACCTGTGTCTATTTATCTGTAAAGTTTGGTCTCTTATGTTGACGCAGCTCCAGGTGGCTGTCAAACCCTTGTGTCTTCTCATTTTCTCTTGATCTCAGGGACAGCGTTGAGAGAGTCAGGAGCGTAGCTGAGCCGAGCCGAGCCGAGATCTGTTTTCTAAATTGGCACTTTTTTTATGAAGCAGTTAAGCTGACAGCCAGCCAGGACCTCTGTCCCTTTATTCATTTCACATGTTTTCGCTCTCGCTCTCTCCTCTGTTACAATTTAAGAATTACAGACCGGAGTAGAGAAAAAAAAAAGTCTGCCGTTGTTTCCATGGTGAATAGGTGTTTTCTCTCTCAAGCTTGTCCAGAAAACAAATAGCCTGAGATCCTCTCTGCAGGCTTTTCAACAGCCAGGTGTTTGCCCATTTGTCTGCTCAAAAGTAACCAGATTTTCCTTTGCTTTTATAGCCAATCTGCATTGACGGTCATACTAAATGAGACAAGGGAAAAATGGAAGTCTCTGAAGTTGGGAGCGTAGATGGGGGTTAGCGAAGGGTTATACAATTCATCCACTCCCTCAAGTCTCTATTTCTAACAAATTTTTTTTTTTCCATTTCTGTTGAGAGATGCTTGTCCTAAGGGCTGGATTAAATTACACTGCGACCGACAGGGCTTCCATGGAACACATCCATTCTGCTGTAGCACGCCATATTGGTTTAGTGGCCCGCGGCTTCATTGGCTATTGAACGATTCTAGCATATAGCCTCTCTGGCTACTGTGCCGGATATTAAAGTCATCTACCATGAAGTCATCTGACATGCGATTTCCCAGCGCCATTGTGTCCAACCTGAATGTCCAGAAAGAAGCAGGGGAGACGGCGACTGTCTCTTTAGTGGACAGAATGTAAAGCCGAGGGAGGGCGATTAAGAGAGGGAGAGAGGTAGTTACATTGCTACACCTGCCGATTCATAGGCGGCATCGGTTTGTATCACTATCACCATCATCATCATCATCATCATTCATCATCATCATCATCCTCCATCACCACCACCACCACGAGGAAGTTTTCCCCATGCCCTGGCACTAGAAACACACAAGACCTTTTCAGGTTGCATCGACTTACATCATTTTTTATTCTCCTTTAATCTTCAGAATTCAGATAAATACAACTTTGTAACGGAGGAATAAGTAAACAGGCTGCGAAATTAAATCACAACAGGGAATTTTTCAAAAGAGTATAACCTAATTACTGTCATTTTCTCAGGGACTACATTCTGGCTTAACATACTATTATTATAAATATTCAGGAGTTAAGATGGTGAAAAAACAAATTAAAAACACTGGCTCAGACTTGATTATCTCTAATCTTTTTAAAACAGCAAAACTGAACGACACAGCAATTGAAAATCTTCCCTAATCTTGTTGGCACACCACAAGCAGGTCTGTTTGGCATCAACTGCAACAACCGATGGTCATTTGAGTAAACTTTTTCTGGCTGGTTTTTCAAGTTCTATTTCCCCTGTGTGCCATATATTTGCATGCACAGTTCATTTATTTAACAACATCAAACAAAGTCCAACTGCTGGTCAAATTTTGCCTGTACTTTGTTTTATGGGGCTTCCTCCGCTTTCACAACAACTCCATTAAATTAGACGGTGAAAATATTCCTTTTGCGATCTTTCAGGCATTTATATTGATCAGCTTATTAAGTGCTTTTGACTGATGCGTCCATAAAACATTTCATAACTTCGCTTACACAGTCCAATAGAAACAGGTCCGTCAGCTGCTTGGCACAACATCCAGTGGGTGCACATTAAAAATATTTATAAACTTTAAAACAAAGAATATTATCCTTGGAGTTTATATGATACCCAAAAAAAAAAAAAAAAAAAAGCGATGGGCGTGGTCTCGTAAGAAGGGAAAACAGCCCCCTGTGTGAAAAGATGCTCGTTGTCAAGCATCTTGTCCTACTGAAATGGTCTTAAGCAAGATGTTGAATATTTCAGAATTCTAAATGTGCCTGTCATGTCACAGTAAAGCACAGCCTGCAGATAAACTCCAGCGTGGAGATAAATAACCTTTCAGTGTTAGAGATCTTGGGTAACCTCTGTCAGAGCTTAGAAAAATACAGCCAGAAAAAACAGTGTCTGTGTCCAGGAACAATAAACCTGATAGGACCTGCATGCATGTTATCTCTGCAGCAAAGACTGTGTGGAAAGGAGGGGAGCGGTTGCAGTTGTTGCAGCCTCTTGTTGTCACAAACGAGCCCAAAAAGCCTTTTGATGAAACACTTTGAGCGGTGTAGCGTCAGTCGTTTGTCATACCTGCTTAATGAAGTGAAGGCAGAGCTTAGCGCGTTTTAATCTCATGCATCCAGGTTGATTTCCGAGACGCTCGATGCCTATTGAACTATGAAGCAGTCTCGCTGATATTGAACTTAAGACTATTATTATGACGGCGGTTTGCCAGCTCTCTTGTGATGATATCCAGTCTCATTATTGTTACTAATGAGAATAAAGACTCTGTTGTCAAATTTCAAGTTATCAATGTGTACTGCTGTGCAGCCATGAGTAAACATTGATTCCACTCTAGCTTCTTGGCTCAGGCATCTTTTTGTTTTTAGGAGCTCTTTAGTTCTACATGTACTACTACTCGGACACACAGACGCCAATCTTGGGTTTAGTTTTCACACTATGGTGGTTGTTGATGTGGCCTGAATGAACAACAACATGCTCAAAGTACTACAGAGATACTTGAAGAGATGTTTTGCCTTAAGTGAAACGAGAATGTTTTACTAATATTATCATCTACAGCCGAGGAATGTGGGAGAGCCAATCGTCCTGAATGGCCTCACCTGCTGTGGTGAATTTAGACAATTTTGCCACGAGGATCATTAAATGTTCATCTTATCATCACATACTGTGCACACAGGCGAAATGCTGAAGCGCCTCGGGGCAAGTGTCTAAATAATGAACCTCCAACAGTAATTAGTGACTGATTGCTTTCATATTTGAAATATTTAGTGACTTATTCTTTTTCATTAACATAAGGTCCATAATGAGTCACGTTTTAAAATTCATTTGGCCACCAGTGTCGACTTATTACACCACAAACAGTGACTACGGCTAGCTTCAACATTTCTACTGTATGAGGTACGGTGATATCTCCAGGTCAGCACAAAGTCAGTGGTCAGACTTTGCCCTTGTTGCCCATTTATCTACAGGCTGTGGATGCGTAGCGTAGCGTGGCTAACAGAGGAAATCTTATGCATCATTACCCGCTGAAGCCGGCTATACTGCGCACCTGCACTAGACGGAAATTTCAATGTGACCTGAGGCAGAGGTCGCTGTACAGGAGCACACGAGGCAGAGGTTAGCATCAGTTACTGAGAAATGAGCTCATGTCCCTGAGATGTAACAGTTCATCATCCAGGGGGGAATGATGAAATACGTTATTATAGCGTTTCTGTAACTGTACTGTCTTATGAAGATAGAAAAATGTATTCCCAATCAATATTTCACTGATTTGATTCAGTTAGAGTAACCCAGTATTCAACCACATAGAGAACAGCAGAGACTTTATCATGTATATAAACATTGCAGTATCAGAATATTCATCTTTTCCTCATCTCTAATAACTTTCTGTAGCCAAATGACCCGAGGGAAGCGGGGGATGAAAAATCTGCCCTCAGTGATGTGATTGATTAGCTTTCTTGTTTGTAGATGAAAATTAAGATGTCAAATCATATTCCTGCAGAGAAAATGCCCGTTAATGGTGTTTTCGCCCTATGAGTTTGATGCGGGTCGAAGGTTGATTTGTTGCATCTCTGATAAAATTAGATAAAGGAGACAGGGTTCTGCTGTCATCTGCTTCAACAACAGAAACAGCTTAATCAATGCGAGCAGTACGGAGGGAATTTACTCAAATGGAGGTCATAATTCTTCATTTTTGTTAGCGTCAGCCTCTTCTTTCTGTCAGAGGCAGGTAATTGAAGACAAGAGGAAAACAACTACAGCCAGTCAGGAGCCTGATGCTTTTGTAGACAACAGCCTGCTGTGTTTTCTCTACAGGTCAACACAAGACAGACTAACAAGGGGGTCACAGAGAGAAAGAATTAACAGAGCAATACATTAAAGATGTGCATTCTGACCATAGTCAGGGAGACGCAGGGAGCTGTCTAACGCTGAAAACATATGCAAGCAGCTCAGCAAAATGCAGTATTAGCAGTGAGTGAGTTGCGCCTTGGAACGATATTCCTCTATGAGAGACAGACAGGATAAGAGAGGACAGTCGGGAGCTCTGCTCGGGTCGCAGTTCACAGTGCATTCATGGTTTAAGTGAAACCCATCTCGCAGAATGCTGACGCAAGCACATTTTTTCTAATATGGACACAATCCACAATCTTGTATTTGAGTGATTTTAATCTGAGAAGGGCAGAAATCCAATATCAGTGGCAGCTCACTGCAAGAGATGAGTGAGCGGCGTTATGGTGTTGTTAGGCGTGTAAAATGTGTGGTAAATGGGAAACCACTCGGTGTGATCATGCAGTGGCAGATTGGCGGCAGAAAAGATGTCGTTTTCTCGCCATCTGACTCGCTCACCTGCGTGGACTGGAACTGCTTCTCGCAGAAAACAATCAATAACACCTTTGTGTCTCACTTGCAGCTGGAGTTATTTTATAGATATTTCTGGGTTTGACACTGCAAGGAAGAAGGACGTTGCAGTGGAGTCTGCACCGGATTTCAAATGAACACTTTGCTACATGGCCGACAAAATCCAGAGGGAGTTGGTGGGCGATGATTCTGCACAGGGTTAGATTGCGAAAATGAAAAACATTCTGTGAGGCTTCAATCACTCGGCAGATGCCTGTATGCCAAATATGCACAATGCAACACAAGAATAAAGATTGATCATAAATACCAAGCTAACAAGCGAGAAAACCTTCTGATATTCATAAGGCTTTTTTTTTTCTTTTTTTCACAAGATCTCATAAGGTCTTGTTCTGCTTTACTGGACTGCACACAAAGCTCAAACAGATTCTCCAAGACATGGACTATAGCTGTCTTGTGATGGATCATAAATCCTGTGATACACTGCGCGCCTTCAAGCTGCTCTCGAGAAGAGAAAGGAGTAGAGATAGTAGAGAAGGCGGAGGCAGCAGCAGGAGCAGCAGCAGCAGCAGCAACAGGAAAATGGTATTAATGGCCAAATGAAACAGAGGCAGGGGACGGTGTATGCAGTCTGTATTTTGTTGGGAGCTATGGGAGGGTGGCTAATAATGATAAAGAGCCAGTGCCGTTCCATTTGTGGTACAAGGAGGGGAACCTGCATATGGACACCATCATAACTCAGCCCTTTCATCCATTTCCATGAAAAATCAACCCCCGTCATCAGCATTCAGAAATGATCCGGCAACATGGAGTAATGTGACAGAGAGCTACACACACACACACACACACACACACACACATACACACACAAACACAGATACACATGCTCTCATCTACAATATGCATACACAGGCATGGACAGAAAAGCCACACAGATGCACACTGTCTGGAATGCATTATTATAATCCTGATAGATGGATAGGCGTGCCACCCCCTTCATCTCCCCTGGATACTATATCATTTCTTGTCTCCCCTTTTCATCCCACCTCTCTCTCTGGATTTTAGGACAGAACTCCCTAACTAACCCTCCCCGTGTCACTTTTACATCAGATACCTGTCAGATATTTAGTTTTCGCTGCGCAGATTGCATGTGACAGCGCCGAATTTATGAATGGGAAAACTTTGCAAATGCAAATATTTCCATACAGGGCATGGCAAGGTGACTAAGTAGTTTGTCGAGTATGAAAATGATGTGAATGATATGCAGTGGCCTCAACACACAATGAATACCTATAAGATATTTTCGCTCATGTTCGACGGCGCATCATCAAAACGCCAAATGAGGGAGTATCATTTGTTTTTCCCATCCATCTAGTGGCGTTTACAAAGTCTATGCCAAGTCACATTGAAGCTATTCTGGTGGTTCGTGGTTTATACGAAGACACTTTATTTTGAAGTTTCTTCAATTTGTCTCCCATCTGCATATGCCCATAAAACACATATTAGAAGATAAGTAACAAATCAATCAGTTCGGTCTACCGGCTTCTGAGAAAATCCAATAACACAAGAATAAAACCTGTTAAAGGTTTGGCTGTGACAAGCACACTGGTGTTCCAAGAGTCCGCTTTTCAAAAATAAATTGAAAACAGTCAAACAACGAGCTACCCCACTGGCCACACTTGGCTAATAATAGACCGTGAGCTAGGTCATGGCACACTTGGTGACAGCCAAGACAAGGCGAGAGAGAGAAAAGTCTCTAATCAAGTTATTTCAGTTTGACCGGCAATAAAGTAGTCATCACTTTGTCTGCCGAAAAACAGGAAAAGGCTGTGAAAAGCCAAGAGATGAAGGGGAAAGTAGGGCAGGAGAGGGCTGCGATGCAAAGGGCACGAGGTTCCTCTCGGCCCATTATGATTCATGCATCTAACAGCCGTCTTCAGGAGCTGATTAGGATTCATCATCACATAGGCAAGGACATTTTATCCTTGGCCATTAAACCATTAACACATATATTATTAACCCAGTGCATTAGTCATTATGTTTAATTGGTTATTCTTCTTTTATTTGTTCTTTTTCCTCTATTATAATACACACATTCGCACACACATACACACAGGCACAGTTTATTCAGTGGGTGGATACTTAGGCCATAACAATAATATTATGATTCTATGTGATACACTAAGTGCAGTAATGAAACATTATTATGTACAGTGATTTATCATTCAGTGGCTGCTTTAAAAAGCTGAACTCCCCCTTCGATTTATAAATCACCAACTTTATTGAGTATGAAGACATGAATGAGATGATGGAAATCAAAAGTTTTCAGTCTTTGCATTCCTCGCTTTTCATTTTCAAGAATACAGAGTAATTTGTTAAAGCGTCATTATGTTGTCTTTCACAAAATGATGAGGCTTGATGTACATTGACACAATAGTGAAGGGAGATGATCATGACAAACTCGCGGATTGTATAATTAGGCAAGCTAAGCTTATTCTTTCTCTCATTCTTTCTCCTCGTTGCTTGTGACCTTGTTGTCTCGGTGCAAGTGGAATGAGGGATGACTTTGGATCACTTTTGGTGGAAGCTGAAAAGATGCGAGGGAAGAGCAAAAGGCCAGCTTTCACCGGGGGGAGAGTTTATGTTCCCTCTGCTGCCTGAATCCATGTCCTCGTCTTTCACTGCTCCTCCCAGCTCCCTCATTCCCTCCTATTGTGTGTTCGCTGTTGTAACATCTGCTTAATGGGCCTCTTCAGTGGATAGCCTCTTCCATCTTCTCGCGCACGCATACATATTGTGTAGGCAGGCACATGCACATGCACATACACGTACACAATCTCTGGTCTGTTGGTTTGTAGTTTCAAATCTTTTTATCATATTTTTTTCCCTCTTTTTAAAGTGTCTTAATAGAAAAATATGCTGCTTTGAAAGTGGGAAGGACATTTTGTCAAGTTCATTCAGTAATTATATCAGTGCATATGTACATTTAATTGGAATTCACACTGTGTGTGTGTGCTATGGCAGGTATTAAAGAGTTGGACAATGGAGCAGCTAATATTACCTATTGAAGGAGGCATGTAAATATTCTCTCTCTTCTTTTCTTTGTCTGAAACTTTTGAATTCAAGGTTTTTCCTCCACGTGTTTAGCTGAAAATTGGCCTCTTTTGACTGATTCCACACCCTGAAACCAACATTAATGAATCCCAGCAGTGATTTCTGTACACGGAAAGGAG